>NC_064307.1:49159792-49459792 GCF_023373825.1 Bactrocera dorsalis
ACAGACGAAAGCGCTGATATGCATTAGGGGGCTTAATTTACATTTACTTGCGCATTTGACCCATGTTAATTCAAGTTTGTAATGCACAAGAATTTCGTGCATTTAGCTGAATTTACCAAATTTGAGTAGGCAACACTGCCCAAAAATGGTCGATTTTTGCTATTTTTTGACAGATGTCGCTTGAAGGCTACCGCCTCCTTTGCGTTTACTGGATCAGAGGTAAGCAGTTTTATATTGCTAATTAAATTATGTGTAAGTATATTAACAAAAACAAATTTTAATATTTTTAGATGACAGAAAATAAACAACACACATTCTACACTATCCATTTTTTCAATATTTTTAACTTTTTCGAAACTTTTTTTAGCATTACAATCAATTGTTGCTTTTAATTTCACTCTGTTATCTTTGAACGTTGTTAATAATAAAATAATTTTTTCGTTAACTTTATATTGATTTTCCAAAAATACCAAAATTTCTATTAATAATTTCTCTTATTCATTTTTGTTTCACTTTTTTTTAATAAATAAGCAAATTTCACAATCAGCTGTCTAAATGCACAAGTCTGCTGTCTGTCACCATATAATTTTAATGCGAATTAACGTTGCTTAATGCGTATTAATTTTGCTCGTCTGTCAGGCCTATAAATGAAGCTTAAAATCTCACCTTTCCAACACTATATGGTATGACACAATGTGATTGGTAGCACTGGAGATATAATACTGCAACGACATCTATTGACAAAATACGAAAAAAAAGAATCAAGTTTATCGGTAAATCTGTTTCGGAAATTTTTCCTTACTAACTCAGAAAACAGTATCGAGAAAAACGCGTTTAAAGTTTTAAGAGCCGATTAAAAAGTTATTACAAATACGTCCATATCTCTGAAACTATTTGCCGGACCAACTTTACAGAGAATTAAAGAAAAAAGAATAGGGGACAGCGTATATTTTATAAACAATTTCAACCACATGGTCATAAAATATTCTCAAGTAAACTTTAATTGACTTCTTCAGTTTCGCATTCATGTTTTAATGGATTAATATCAAATTATCAATTTAATTGGCTTAAAAGTTTCAATTTCCATCAGAAATGAAATCCATTTAAAAAAATCCCTTTATTCATATTAATTTTATCGATTTGAATAAATAAAACATAATATCTAAAAAGAGGCAGCTACAATATATAACTGAAGAACTCACGCATGGAACGACTTGGCGCATTTTACGTCAGGACATTAAATTGACAGCGTACAAAATACAGCTTGTGCAAGAACTGAACCTGCTCGACCTTCCCAAGCAACACCGCTTCGCTTTATGGGCTCCTGAAAAGTTTTATCTGACATTTTCGAAAAAAAGTTCAGCAACCAAGCCCATATCTGGCTCAATGAGTATGTAAACAAGCAAAGACAGATAACTTCACGTTTTGGGCCGGTCGATTGGCCGTCAAGATCATGTGATATCACATATCACACCGTTACTCTATGCGGGAAATCCCGCTTCGATTCAGACCTTGAAGCAAAAAATCATTCGTGTCATTTGCCAGTTACCCGACGAAATGCTCGAACGAGTCATTCAAAATGACCCAACGGATGAAAAGTAGTGGTCGGTAACAATTGAAAGATATGATCTGACATGAGAATGTTCCTTCGAATAATAATAAACATTTCCCTTTAACTTTGAAGTTTCTGCGTAATTTTTTTTTAAGTAGAAAACCACGAAATGAGTCACCTTTTATTTGCAATGGCCAAAGGTGTTATTTAACGTATTTATTTTCCACATTTCAGAAATTTATTATTTTTATTAAGTTAATTTAAGGAGAATAAAAACCAAAAGGAAACGAAACACCGATCCGAAGATATAATATTTTACACAAATACAAAATATTGCACATTAGGATATGGTTTTAATCATTCAGGTTATATACATAGCAGTTACATTTTATAGTGATCCGATATGGACGGTTTCAACAAATGAGAAACTTTTGTGTTTTTTAGGGTTTATATATTTATAACAAATGGGATTATTTTCTGAAAAAATTTTTGTTCTATACGGTTTCTTATTCGAAAAATCGCATAATTAGTTACCCTTTTTTCTTCCAAAGCTTGCTCGAAGCTACAAAACTCTCCTTGTATTTCCCATTGACCATCCCTTATATTAACGCTTGACACAAATATGTTCTAAGGTATATATGTACATATGTTTATACATGAAAAAATTTGTAGTACTCGGGTGACTGTGTCCGAAACGAACCTTCGCTGTTAAGTATTTGCAGCCCATTTGCGTTGAGTACGCAATAAATTGATTGTTTTCTTAAGTTTTTTTTCGGGTTGCCACTTCAGCGGCTCTTCGCTGGGTGAAAAATCAGCCAATCATTGCTGGAACTTCCTTCCTGCGTTGCTAGGCTTCTGAAACCCCTTTCATTCAAGCACTCATCACCAGCAGTTTTTATGGCTGGTGGCAAGACGATGATGTGGCACTCTAAACACGCCTGGTCGTCATGCATGACTGTTGCTATTTTGTTATTTATTTGCACATACTTCCACGTTTCATGCGTTTCATGCGTTTTACGAGTATTGTGTCTGTTTGCTTTTTTCATACGCCAAACCTTTTAAATGCTTTAATTCAATCCATTTGTGGGTCTTTGTGTATTTTGGTTGCGAAGTTTTTTTATTTTTTATTAGTACTTTCTCTTACTTGTCTCAGTTGCTCTTTCATGGACTTTTTTGAGGTTTCCTTAATATATAAATTGTTATTTTATGCACGCAAGTGTTGTTTACACAATGGATTAGCTACGCCTAGTGAGACACATTGCTCATATGAGTATCCAGTAGGAAAAATTTAGCAATCAAAAATTATATCTGATTGACCTTGTTTATATTTTCATTTATTAGAGAGTTCCCAGATGTGCACCTCTGCACTCAATACAACATAAACTTAGGGCACAATAGACCCTACGTCGCGGTTGAATTCTCATTCATTTACCTTAATACAAGCACTTACATTACAAATTTTGAATTTTTGAGGGTTATCATATCATTACTCTGTCAAATACGCCACCGTTTTATGAAGACGGCTTATATAGATAAACTACATATGTATGCGACAATTATCCCGAAAGGCACTATGGGCTAATGCCAAAGTAATGACTTCTAGAGGTCATAATTGTCCATTGTTACAGTTTATTGTGTAAGATATTCAGGGCCAAATTGATTGTCAGTTATAAGGAAACCAATGAAAGCAGTTTTAATTTCATCTGAAAACCATATTTGTTCCAAATTGTGTGTTATATAATTTAAATAGACATTTTTATGCATTTATCTCCGATTCCGAGAAGGTTTGACAGTTATCACTCTAGTAAAAGCAAAACCTCTAAAACTGCCAATTACATTTTCCCGCAGGGTTTTCTCCGGCTTAGTCCCAACAATTTATTTGCATATTGTTATTTTTGTACATTTATTCAGCTGTGTCACTGCCACGGGATTGAAATGAAAGCAAATCCTTTTTTCTACATAATTCATATCTTGGGGATATAGAACTTATAACATAGCAAGATAGACATATATTACAAATCAGATTAACTAATTCGGAAAAGTGACTTACAACCTATTTCACAATTTTCCGAAGGTTTGGCAAAAGAATTTGCCTATGTTTTTCAAGGGATCGGTATTTTGAATCACAGGAAAAAGTCTAACGGCGTGATACCACACGATCTTGGTGGCCAATCGGCCGGGCCAAAATGTGAAATTATCTACGCACCGAAGTGTTCTCTAAATAAATCAATTTATTGCTTCGATGTGTGAAAAGTGTCTTGTGGAAACTAAATGTCGCCGAGATCACGATCTTCAATTTCAGGCATCAAATATTCCATTTTCATATGGCAATAGCGGTCGCCTTTAACGGTTATGTTTTCACCGGCATCAATTTTGAAGAAATATGGACCGATAATTCTACCAGCCCACAAACTAAACCAAACCGTTGTCTTTTCTAGATGAAATGTCAGCTTTTGAATCCCTTTTGGGTAGCTCTTCGTTCTAAATACTTTCCATTGGCTCGAAAACGTCAGATCTTCTTGGAACTTTTCATGGTCGAGCGGCTTCAGTTCTAGCATAAGCTGTATTTTGTATGCTTTCAATTTAAGATCTCGACGGAAAACGCGCCAAGTCGTTTTTGAAGTTTCATAATAAAGTTTAATGATTTTAAAAGTTGTTCAGACTTGTTTATATAGATGTTTGTAGTTTCTAGGTTCGAATATACTTTCACGCTACAGGTTATTTTTCTATGGCTGGGAACTCTGGCTTGAGAAAGTTTATAATGTTCTCTCCACATATTTGATCAATAGAGTATCAGTTCCTTGCAATGTCTAGTCTTCTCTTGTAGGATATTGAAGGAATCCTTTTAAGTTCACAGGACTAACTCCCCTTCTGATTCAGAGTCTCTTCTGATTTTGCACCTCTTTATTACTTGCTACGTGGAAACCTGAGAGGCCAAGACCAATCCCTTTAAGGCCTGCACCTCCACTCATTTGCTGAGTTCCAGCAGAATGTGTTAATTATTACACACAAACACATTTTCTTCCTATCTTCTCTTCCATTTCTTTCTGTTGAATGCAATTCAAGCTATGCATACCTCATCTGCATCTAATTTTACCGCGCCACCGAATTCCATCAGAAGCACAGTGATAACAATTAAGAAATTTCATTCTCATTAATGCATTGCCGCTAAATTGCTCCCACCAACACAAACATACAAAAATTTAAGTGTGGATGTTGTCGCCTAGTCACACTACAAATTACCCCTGGACCCATTTTGCGGTAACGTTCGCGGCATTGGCGGGAACTTCGACGCGTAGCATTTCGTTAATTGCCGTGAAACTAATTTATGTGTCATCACATACAATAATTACGTGCCGCTGACTCGCGCCACCGCGTCTCCTTAACGGCTGTGGCTGCATACCTGCATACATATATACACAGGTATTTAGAGTTTGCGCGAGGGGACGCTCGTTAGGTGTGGTGTTACAGCGATTGCAGGCATGCCTAACGGAGCATTACAGAGCACTATAAACACATTCCCAAAATGTGGTTGCCAGCATGCGGTTTGGTTGAATCCACCACGGCTATGATATACGAGGTCGACCCCATAAGTATTTAGCCTACAAAACGGAAGAAAAAGTATAACTTTTGAAAAATGCCGATTTATTTCCCAACATATTCTCAATCATATGCTCTCTGACCTTTCTGACAAATACGCTTTCTGGAGTTCTGCACAGTACCCTCCGTGGTAGCGGTCACCTCCTCGTTTGATTCAAACTTCTTTCTGGCGCGGAACCCTTTCAAAATTGGAAACAAAGAGAACTCGCAAGCACCAATTCTGAGAAGTACATAGTATAGAGCATATCGTAGTCTAATTGCCATGGCAACTATAGCGATGCCTCTTCTTCAAAAGTACCCCTTTTCCCTGCAATGTGGCCTCGAATCGACCCAATGATTTCTCTTCTTCTGGTACTCGATAGAGATTGAGTCTTGTGAGTACCTGAAAAAGATTGTCAGCACATTTCCGGCCGATTGAATAATCTTCGTCTTCATCAGAGCAGATAACCTGGTGGAAATCCACCGATGCCTGACCCCTGGTGTGTACCAGTAGATCCATGTTTCGTTAAAAGCCACAAACTGATGAAGAAACTTTTTGGGATTGCGTTAAAACAGCGCTAAATACTGTTGTGAACTAGTTATACTTGTGAATCGCGGCACCAAGCACACCAACTATATAACGAGGTTTCTAGAGGTACCATCTATGCAAGTATATAAGGTATATATGCGGGTTTATATGCATATGAGCTTCGCGAATACCTTCGTCAAAGCAGTAATTTTGTAAGCATTCCTTCCTCACTTGAATATTGTTAAGTGTTAATCAATATTCTTGTATAAGACTACTCTTTTACATAACTGCGTAGATACATATGAATATTCGTATGATGAAGGCGTCTTGTAGCCACATCTATCCGGCAAGGTCACATATCAAGATGCCTTTACACTGCTTGGAATGCGTCAAGGCGTCATCAATTATCCTTCGCTCGCACTTATCATAAAAGTCGTAAGAATTCACGACTACTTATTCGACACACACAAACATCTTTACATATATTCAACACATCCTCTGCTGGCATTCGAGTGGCTTCACACTAACAAATTCCAAAGTTCTCACATCGTTCTACTTCGACAGCGGTAATAAAGTATTGTGGCCCCTCACGAGTTGCAAGAGCTACCAACACGTCGCTTTCGCAGATCTCGCCATACATACGTACATATGAATGTGTGGTATGTGCTATTTCGCGCATACCTAGAAGCTAGTATTTACGTTGCACTTTAGCGCATTAAAATTCAAACAGTATGCAAATAAGTGCATTAACCAATTGAAATAGTTCTCAACTTTTTTCCTTTCAGTGGCAGCTGCGCTAAGGACAACTTGAGTTGCACCCACATTTGCAGCACATAACCCAAGGCGAAACGGGAATTTATGTGAATTAACTGAGGGCGTGAGACCGGTTTTAGTTTTCCCTAACACTTGATTAAGAGAGATGAAGCAACAACAAATTTAAAATATTATTTTATCAGCAGAAGCTGCATTTCGGATATGACAAATTTAACATAAAATTCACTACCGTTTATAATTGCTCGAAATTCGTAAAGCACACAATCCATCGAGTACTAAACACTAAAGTAAAGAGGACAAGTGTAGAGAATAGATAGTATGTAGATGTAAGTACAGAATAGATACCGTTCCCACGACATTCGGGTCTAAGTAAGCGGAACGAGCCCGGATTTTTATCCGATCAACCACTGTCAAGTCGGCACCATTCCTCGAAATCGCGTCAGAAATGTTTATGCTGCTTCAATAACAACAATTATAGATAATTATTATGTGAATGGCGATACTTGATATGACCTATTTATTTTTATTAACCTTGGTTTTGACTATGCATCAAAATACAGCCAAAATTACGCCAACTACATTGACAGAATATTTAAGACGTGGCAGCCATTTTGTTAAACCACATTCGGTGCTTATAACCGATGACATTTTACAGCGCTGAGACAAAAAAAGTTCTTTAGAATCGGCACTCTGACAATAATAATCCTTGATATTTACGAAAGTAGTAAGTGAAGCAGAGATCTGAATGCCTAGGTCTTAAATCTCCTGATAAAGATATTTCGAAAGGGTTGAGGAGTACCTCAACTCAAAAAATTGATAAAGCCAGTAGATTTCTTAAGTAGGGTTACCATATTCCCTGATTTTTCAGGGAATTCCCTGATATTGACCTCCGGCACTGATTCCCTGATTTTCGTGAAAAATGCAGTGATTCCCTAGTTTCCTCCTGAATCGGCGATGCTTCAGATTGTGAAAAAAGTGAGCATCACAACGTTTTAGTCTACTTGGGCTTTTTGAATTTACGCGACACGCGTAGGATACATGAATGATATCATTCATGGTTGAGATTTGGAACGCACACCATATGATATCGCCATCATACGTACATGTATACCGTTGCATGGAAATGTAGTCTCCTTACATTTTGACTGAGACCGATATGGTAACCCTATTTCATAAGGCTACTTCGAATAAAGGCAATTCAAAGATGGTCCGGGTAACTCTAACACGTATAGTCGTTTTCAACTGGAGACTTCAGGTTGTTAAAGATTAAATGACCTTATTTCTTTATTATCTTATTCTCTTCCAAGGGATTTTAAAGTTTGGATCAAACAATACGGATCCGCAAAGTAGTATTGTAAAATAAAATATAATAAATAAATTCCACTGACCCAAAAGACAATACAGAACTAAATGTAGTACACATCTAATTTCGAAATTCGAAAGTCTAACTATGTTCGTTCTTCTAGGTTTCAAAAGCCCCTTAAAGTTTCGCTTAATATTAGGATTAACAATTTTCAATGAGGGTTCTTCAACCTGATTAGGTTCCCACAACACCAAGCAATTCTGATATCAGATATCAATATCAGATTACCTTAAATACAGTACATGTCTTCACAAAATGTTTTATTCTTCAGTGAAATGGCTTATTGTTCGCATACTTTTCTTTTTGCTTGTTATTTCATCCAACTAAACGGATTATTTCAATAAATAAAGTTTAACCACAATAACACAATTTAATTCAACCTCAATAGAAATATCGCACATGTTTATTTACTTCACATTTGAACACGCTTGCCTCCATTTGCTCACCACCTTCGAGTATTGCTTTGTGGTTGACAGAGCGTATGAGCAATTTTCGAAAATTTCCTTGCGGTTATTAAACGTTTATTCGGAATATTGCCTGTTTTTATCTGTGTTTATTAGTCGTTCAAGCGCACCAACAAGGAAAAACAAAACTCAGAAGTGTGGAAATGTTTTCCATATTTTTGGTTTTGTGGAAATGACAGTGATTTGGAAGCAAACTTAATCGCACGAAAGCAAGAAATACAAATAAACGCATAATTGATTTCAAATTTCTTAAAGATATTTTCTTTTGAGCAGGTATAGTATTCATGCTGTGAAAAGACTATTATTTTAAATTGTGTAATTAATTTGGTAATTACAAAAGTAAAAGCCAATGAGAACGTTTCATAAACTGGATTTTAGTGGACCTTTATTGAGCAGCAGATAGTTTTTCCTCTAAATTTTGTATTTATTTTTAACTATTAAGTGATAATTAGTTTATTAATTAAATATCCAACATAAAATTTGAAATTCATGAATACACAGTGTCACACATTCATTTAAATGAATCAGTGAATAGAAGCTACACAGAGCTAAATCAGGTGAAAACCAAGAGCAATCGGCACACAATTTCGGCCCCTTCTTCCGAATGGTTTCCGACAAACGAAGCATAACACTCAAATAATATGCCTTCTTGACAGTTTGGTCAGTCGAAGAGAATTCGGAGTGTATCACACTTTGATAATCGAAGAAAATTGTTAACAAAAACTTGAGTTTTGACCTGTTATGACGTGGCTTGACAGGGTTCCGCTCACCTTTGCCTCGATATACGGCTGTTTGATCGTCTGTTTCTGGGTTGTAAGCATAATTTCAAGACCCATCACCAGTAATAATACACTTCATGACCACGGGTAGTCTGAAAGCACTTTAGTGATTTTGGAATCAATCGTGCTTTCGCTTTTCTCAAGTCCAAAGGATCTTTCAAAATGGTATGCACTGATCCTTCTTATATATCTCTTACTATCAATCGGCGATTCTAAATCATCAATTCCTTTACTTTACTGCCATGTTGACTATCAGTTGCTGACTGTCCTGGAAGTTTTTCATTGTCAACGCGTTCTCGACTTTTTTGAATAATTTGTACCAATCAAAAACACTTGCTCGCGACTGATCGAAGGCCTTTTCCAACATTCTGAACGTTTCGGCACCAGAAATTTGATTTCGCACACAAGATTTAAAGGAACTTCTTTGTTGAATAATTTCACTTATTGTATAAATTGCTGAATGCACTTTATGTATAGGGTGATTTTTTAAGAGCTTGATAACTTTTTTTAAAAAAAAAACGCATAAAATTTGCAAAATCTCATCGGTTCTTTATTTGAAACGTTAGATTGGTTCATGACATTTACTTTTTGAAGATAATTTCATTTAAATGTTGACCGCGGCTGCGTCTTAGGTGGTCCATTCGGAAAGTCCAATTTTGGGCAACTTTTTCGAGCATTTCGGCCGGAATAGCCCGAATTTCTTCGGAAATGTTGTCTTCCAAAGCTGGAATAGTTGCTGGCTTATTTCTGTAGACTTTAGACTTGACGTAGCCCCACAAAAAATAGTCTAAAGGCGTTAAATCGCATGATCTTGGTGGCCAACTTACGGGTCCATTTCTTGAGATGAATTGTTGTCCGAAGTTTTCCCTCAAAATGGCCATAGAATCGCGAGCTGTGTGGCATGTAGCGCCATCTTGTTGAAACCACATGTCAACCAAGTTCAGTTCTTCCATTTTTGGCAACAAAAAGTTTGTTAGCATCGAACGATAGCGATCGCCATTCACCGTAACGTTGCGTCCAACAGCATCTTTGAAAAAATACGGTCCAATGATTCCACCAGCGTACAAACCACACCAAACAGTGCATTTTTCGGGATGCATGGGCAGTTCTTGAACGGCTTCTGGTTGCTCTTCACCCCAAATGCGGCAATTTTGCTTATTTACGTAGCCATTCAACCAGAAATGAGCCTCATCGCTGAACAAAACACGCGCGCGAAACACATTTCGAACCGAACACTGATTTTGGTAATAAAATTCAATGATTTGCAAGCGTTGCTCGTTAGTAAGTCTATTCATGATGAAATGTCAAAGCATACTGAGCATCTTTCTCTTTGACACCATGTCTGAAATCCCATGTGATCTGTCAAATACTAATGCATGAAAATCCTAACCTCAAAAAAATCACCCGTTATTTCAGAAAGAGAAGCGTGTACTAAACACTAATGATTATTTCGATGTGAAATTTGACACAGATGTCACTGACAGTCATACCAACATAGAAAAAGAATTTTCAACGAATGGATTTTCGTGCAAAAATTTAATAAATTTTTTTTTTGCTCAAAATATGATACCTAGAAATTTTGTTATATATTATAGATTTATTATATAAAATTAAGTGGCAAAACTTCCTGTTCGCATACTCCTCCTAGACGGCTTGCCCGATTTCAATGAAATTTTCAGGGGTGATTGGGGTCTGTTTGGAGGGTGCACATAAGAAATTTAATGTGTGTATCATTGCGCGTTTTGCAAAAAAAAAATAAAATAAAATGATACATCCCGCCTATACAAATTCTCATGAAATAATGTTTTGCCGCAAGATTGGTAGTCCTGTCAAATGCCTTTTAATTCCTTTCTAATAAACAGAAACAACTGGCGGATGTTTACAACTAATAAAAAACATTGACATCGCATGTTGATCGTATTTGCCTTTTTGTTCTTTCTATTGACATATTTTAAAATTGTGTGTATTTTTCTCTGATTTCAACGTGATTAACATTCTGCGTACAACACAAAGCAAGTGAGTATTGTTGTTGTTTCGCATGTGATGCCATGCGGTTCGATTGTCGCTTGAAAATGCGCGGTGTGTGTAAAAAAAAAGTGTTTCAACATTGTGTGTTTTTTCCAGATTTAGTTCCATCGATTTGCTACATTTATTCGAACCGATTTTGTGTGCAACACACACAAAGCAAGTGAGTATTGTTATTGTTTCGTTAGTGCTTCCATGCGGTTTGCAAATACACTGTTGGTGGGTCTTATTGCATATGCGTGTGTAGTTTAAGATGTAGTTTTAGGTTAATTTTTACATTTTTATTTATGTACTTCAAATATGCATACTCTAGAAAATGCCTCGACTGCGCCAACGTAATACGGTTGGCAGGCATACGAGTGATTCACGTCGAATGTCAATATTAAGAAGAAATCACAGCGAAGAGCAACGCGCTCAAGTGAATGCCCGAGGTAGAGCGGTGTACAGAGAGCGGCGTGCACAGATTAGAGCTGAATTCGCCGACAATCAACGGCCAAATTACCGTCAAGGCCGAGTTCCTGTCCGCCTTCGCGATCAAATGGAACATGTTGGCTTTCACTACGATCCTGACTGCGACTACAGCCTGCATGGTGCCATCGGAGCAATGGATATTATTTGTACGCTTTGCAATGCAGCGAAATTTCGAGGAGAAACAGCTGGCATGTGCTGCTCCAGTTGCAAAATGAAACTGCCTGCATTGGAACCGCCACCAGAACCATTACATTCCTTGCTCACTGGAGAATCGCCGACGTCTAAGCATTTCTTGCAGAACATACAAGCGTACAATTCATGCTTTCAAATGTCTTCTTTTGGTGCCACAAAGATCATTAGAGATCCATTTATGCCGACGTTCAAGGTGATTACTTTGCATGGAATTTCCAGTGAAACATTTGACATTTTTATTCTGCAGATTCAGGGACAAATATACCATCGAGCAGGCTCGCTCATACCATTTGTCGATGCCAACTATCAATTTTTGCAAATATATTTCATCGGTAATGAAACTGACCAACTAAATCAACGATGTAAAATTGCGACCGGCACAAGGCGAGAAATCGTACTAAATTTGCAAAGATTTCTCAATGAGCACAATGAATTGATTCGATTGTTCAAAATCGCATTGGACCGCATGCCGTCTGATAACCATCGAATCGTCATCAGAGCAGACAAAATGCCGATGGGGCAGCATGCCAGACGATTCAACGCACCAACAATCGATGAGGTGGCAATCGTCATTCTTGGCGAACAGTTTGAATCGCGAGATATTGTACTGCACCGTAGAAACGAACAACTTCAGCGTGTTTCCGAGCTACACCGTAGTTATGATGCATTACAATATCCGATATTATTGTGGAGAGGTGATGACGGCTATCACATCAATATGCGATTGATGAATCCAACTACTGGTAAAAAAGTACAATTTCTGAGAAGAAATGCTACTTACGATTCAATATTTTGTGTATTGTTCATTTAAAGGCCAAGAAACACCGAAAAAACTCAGTGCGATGAACTTCTATTCGTACAGAATAATGATTCGTCCGCAAGAAGATAACTACATCCTGATATGTCGCAAGCTTTTCTATCAGTATTTGGTTGACATGTATGCGAAGATCGAGACCGAACGTGTCAACTTTATTCGATTCAACCAAGCGAAATTGCGTTCTGAAGAGTACATCCATTTGAGAGACGCCGTAATGAATGATGCAAATGTGAATAGCATTAGACGTCTGACAATATTGCCAGCCACATACATCGGCAGTCCGCGCCATATGCACGAGTATGCACAAGATGCGATGTCGTATGTGCGCCATTACGGCAGACCGGATCTGTTCATAACGCTCACGTGCAATCCCAAGTGGAATGACATCAAATGCCATTTGTTCCCCGGTCAATCAACAACTGATCGTCACGACTTGACAGCACGTGTATTCAGGGAAAAGCAAAAAGCAATGATGGATTTAATTGTGAAACTTTGTGTTTTTGGAGAAGTTCGATGCTGGATGTACTCGATCGAATGGCAAAAAAGAGGATTACCGCATGCACACATCTTGATTTGGTTAGTTCGCAAAATACGACCAGATCAGATTGACAAAGTCATCTCAGCGGAAATTCCAGATGAAGCAATCGACCCACAATTGTTCGACGTTGTAACAAAAAACATGATCCACGGCCCTTGAGGCGCTATTAATCCAATGTCACCATGCATGATTGACAATAAGTGTTCAAAGCGCTATCCTAGAGCTTTAGTTGATGATACAATCACTGGAAATGACGGATATCCATTATATCGGCGTCGATCCGCTGAAGATGGTGGTAATTCAACGGTCATAAAAGTTCGGGATCAAGACGTTGATGTTGATAATCGTTGGGTCGTGCCGTATTCACCATAGTTGTCAAAAATTTTCGAAGCGCACATCAATGTAGAATATTGCAACTCTGTCAAATCGATTAAATACATCTGCAAATACGTAAATAAGGGCAGTGATATGGCAGTTTTCGGAGTGGCTGATTATCAGACAATCGATGAAATTCAGCAATACCAAATGGGCCGTTATATAAGCAGCAACGAAGCGGTATGGCGCATTTTATCGTTTCCAATACACGACTGGCATCCCGTTGTTCTTCATTTGGCAGTTCATCTCGAAAATGGTCAACGCGTTTATTTCACTGCAGACAATATACATACAACAGAGCGCAGCACGACCACCGCGGACAACACTTACTACCTTTTTCGAGTTGTGTGAAACCGATGAATTTGCAAGAACATTGCTATATTCCGAAATACCACAATATTTCACTTGGAATCCATCATCGAAAACATTTCAACGACGAAAGCAAGGGGAGCGTGTTGACGGTTATCCAAATGTCCGTAAAACCGATGCATAGGACGCATTTACACCATCCATCCGAACAACGCCGAATGTTTCTATTTGCGTCTGCTATTAGTCAACGTGCGCGGACCAAGATCATTTGATGATTTAAAAACTGTTGACGGTCAGTTGTGTGTGACGTATCGTCAAGCATGTCAGCGATTGCATTTATTAGAAGATGATATGCATCGGGACACCGCACTTCATGACGCATCACTCACATCTCATCCAAAACAAATACGCGTATTATTCGCAATAATAATATCTACATGCCTTCCGTCAAATCCGCAAGAACTGTGGAATAAGTACAAAGGCTGCATGACCGAGGACTTATTAGTTTTGGCGCGTAATCGAGCATCGGACGCAGACTTGCTATATACATTACAAATGTATAATGATGCTTTGATATTGGTTGAAGATCTGTGCCTTACAATTGCGAATAAGGCATTAGCGCAACTTAGCATAACTGTGCCCAATCGTTCAGTGATTGATATGCTTGACCATGAGCTTCAACGTGAACAACAATACGATTGCAATGAATTGCGTGCTTTCATACAAGCTAACATTACCAAATTAAATATTCAGCAGAAAAATGCTTATGATAAGATTATACAAGCGGTTGACAATAACGCCGGTGGATTCTTCTTTCTAGATGCGCCCGGTGGTACAGGGAAAACGTTTCTGATCTCTTTGATTCTTGCTACTATACGGTCACAGCAGAAAATTGCGCTGGCAATTGCTTCGTCAGGCATCGCTGCTACTCTACTTGATGGCGGCCGAACAGCACATTCTGCGTTGAAATTACCGTTGAACATCCAAGTCGTTGAAACACCAACAGCAATGGCAAAAGTTTTGCAAGGAGCTGGAATAGTTCTATGGGACGAGTGCCCAATGGCTAACGAAAAGTCATTAGAAGCATTCAATAGAACAATGCAAGATTTACGCCAAAACCAACAAATTTTTGGCGGAGCATTAGTCTTATTATCCGGCGATTTTCGGCAAACTTTGCCAGTCATTCCTCGATCAACTCCTGCCGACGAAATAAACGCATGTTTAAAATCGTCAGTTTTGTGGAGACATGTTCAAAGGCTGACTCTTACCATCAACATGCGAGTCCAATTGCAAAATGATCGATCCGTAGCTGCGTTTTCGAAGCAGTTGTTGGACATTGGCGAAGGCAAAATACCAATCGATGATACCGGTTTGATCACATTGCTGAACAACTTTTGTACACTTTTACAATCGAAAGAAGAATTGATTGAAAGTGTATTTCCGAATATTGTTGAATACTATCAACGCAACGATTATTTAAGTGAACGCGCAATATTGGCACCAAAAAATGTACACGTCAACGAAATCAATTTTGCCATTCAAGAAAAACTGCCAGGAGAAGCTACAACATATATATCGATTGATAGCGTTTTGAATCAAGATGAAGTAGTCAATTATCCAACTGAGTTCTTGAATTCTTTGGATCCCCCCGGTCTGCCACCGCATCGTTTGGTCCTGAAAGTCGGTTCACCCATTATACTTCTACGAAATCTTAATCCACCGACTTTGTGTAATGCACAAGGCTTTCAGTCAAAAAATTGTGGCCAAATTTGATTGAAGCAACAATACTAAATGGCAAGGCAGCAGGTGATGTCGTACTCTTACCACGCATTCCCATGATTCCAACGGACATGCCGTTTGAATTTAAGCGCTTGCAGTTCCCAGTACGTCTTGGCTTTGCGATGACCATCAACAAATCGCAAGGGCAAACGTTTCAAGTGTGCGGCGTCAATTTGAAAGAACCGTGCTTCTCCCACGGCCAATTGTTCGTCGCATGCTCGAGAGTGGGAACACCAAGGTGCTTATTCATTTACGCGCCAGGTGGAAAACCAAAAATGTTGTATACCAATATATTTTATAAATAAGTAACAGTTTTACAACAATAAATAAAACACTGAGTAAAAACCCTTAAGTGTTTTAATCGATTTAGGTGTAGCGAGGCACACAGGGTAACAGCTAGTTTATTATAAAATATTTTGGAAAAACAAAAATTTGACGGAAAATTTTAAAAACGTACTATTTTTGTTGCAAAATACTCTCCAGATTACAATTCAATTAGTAAATAAATGAGCGACTAGCTTTCAAAGGTGCCGAAAAAGCCATATAATTTCAGGAAACGGTTTGGAACACTTAACTTAAAAAAAAAAATCTGTTCAAATGGAACCAAATATCTGGAGACAAAAATAAGATATGTCTTTGAGTGGATTACTACGTCTTACTTTTTATGAAAAAGTTTCCGAAGAGAACCAAATTCGCTGTAGTTCTGATGAATGCGAATTTTATAAAACTACAATTTTTCAAAAGGAACTGAATATGTTTTTTTTTTAATCTTGAACCCTAAGCATAAATATTATTATTTCAAAATGTGCTAACAATTCTATAGCGATGGTCTTTATACATACTAAATTCGTTTTATGCTATTTGTGATAGCTGTTTTCAATTCGGCGATCTCACAGAATGGTAAATTGAACAAGCTTGGGTTAAATGCGGCGCAGATTAATAAGATATACGTACTCCGAAATACAGGTATTGAAGTCTACTAGATAGGTTCATGGAAAAGAGAGCACAGCCTGGATATAGATAGCGTGAGTAGTTTGAAAAGTTTGTATTTGGAAATTAAGTTGTAAAATTTGCTATGTTATGAGCCAGTGGGTGTATTTACTGTTTAACTGTAGCCTACAAGTATTTCTCTTCCTACTCTTGTTAGGGATATCGAAATCATGATTTAAATTTCAATCTCTATTAGAATTCGCCGCTTATTCTAGGGTTTTTGTACTCACCAGCATATTTTTTATTTCATTACCATTGTAACAAGTTAACATAAAATAAACTAACAAACAATTTGTTTTGCTTATTGTATAATACAAAATAATAAATGGTGCTCTGAGTATAAATAGCAGATAGTCTGGCTACAGTATAACGTTTACGGTTGATTAAGCCTTTCTTTCCATTTACTTTGAGCAACAAGAGCCCTGAGACATTGCACATTTGTTGATTGATGTAGCAACCGAGTCAACCGCGAACATACAAAGGCGCATTGACGGCGCATCTTAAAACTTTGTTTTGGAATTCGCTGGATTTGTGTTACAATGCTAGGGCTTGAGCAGCCCCAAAGTTGTATTCCATAAGTCTAAACTGGTCTGATCATTTGTTTATAGACTAGAATTTTTTATATGTAGATAATGCAGAGTTTCTAGTCAATACAATACATGTTTCTAACTTTTGTTTATAATTATTCTTTTTTCTTTTTGATATGTGCACTCCATCTAAATTTTGTGTTCAGGGTCATGCCTAGGTATTTCGCAGTATTGTGATATAGTATTTGCACACCGTTTAAGTACAGAGGCATATATCTAGTATTATTGTATGTGAAATCAATATGTGCTAATTTATCTTCGTTTATTTAATTCGCCATTTAGCTGGCCGTTGGCGGGTGGCAAAGTAAAACACTTATTTTAAGCCGATTTGTATTTTAATTAAATTCAATATTTCGACTGTTCAATACTTCGCTAAAATAATTGTGTTCCTTGTAGGTGTATGTACCACTCCGCCAGCGAATCAAAAGAGAATGAGCCAACGCAAAAGGGTAAGCCGCAGTTGAGCTAGCACAGACAAATAGCGGGACATACATCTACATGGTTGCATTTTAATGTACAATCAAAATTCAATAAATCCTTAGAGTTGTATTTTAATGTACATTCTTTAAGTTTAAACATTTTTTAAAATTAGGGTTGTTGCGCGCTAACATTCCCCCCTCCGTGATCTCCATGCTCTGACGTGGGGTTCACTTTCAGATCTAGGCGCGCAAGTTTCACTACTGGCCGTGTTATTAAGCCGTTGGAAGTTTTGATTACGGCGCTTCTTATTTGTCCGTCGCTGCCCTTTATGACATCCATAACTATTCCCTTTGTCCAAGTGTTCCTTTTCATGTTTTCATCAACAATTATTACGACGTCTTTGGGAGCGATGGGTTCTGGGGTTTTTTCCTGGCAAGTAGTCGCGAATCCATCGCTTCCAGAATCGATCAGCCAACTCACCAGATGTGCGAAATTTCTTATTTAGCAGCGACGGATTGGTAACATCGCAATCACCCTTCTCTCTTATGCCACTTGAATTTCCCAGAAGGAAATGGTTTGGCGTTAATGTTTCGCTATTGTATGATTCCAGTGGAACGTAGGTAAGAGGGCGCATGTTAATAATATTTTCGACGTCGGCTAAAGTTGCTCTCAGTACTTCCTCTCGTAGACCTTCTTTTGGTAATATGTCCATCAATACTGACTTTATAGATCGTACCATGCGCTCCCACACTCCGCCCATATGCGGTGATGCTGGTGGTATGAAAGTCCACTCAATTTCGGGGTATTTTTCTATTAGTGTGCCAGATGATATTTTCTCGATTTCATCTGCTAGAATGCGACTAGCGCCTCTGAAATTATTGCCGTTGTCAGAGAAGATTCGACGAGGAACTCCTCGTCGTGATATAAACAATTTCAGAACAAGGAGGAATGAGTCAGTAGATAGCGATGAAGAAATCTCAATATGTAATGAACTTATAGTCATGCAGGTAAAAACAACTCCACAACGCTTCTCATGCCTTCTGCCAATCGTCACGTCGAAGGGTCCGAAATAATCCACTCCTGTATAATCGAAAGGATCAGTGAATGACGCGAGACGCTCTGGTGGTAACTTTCCCATTTCTGGTGGATTCGGTGTGGCTCTCCGATTACGACATTGTAAACCATCTCCCAGAGCTGTTAAATTCCATATTATTGTACCATTTTGTACCATCGTCAGCTACGTTATCCTTCGTTGGTACCCACCGCCGCTCGTTGATTTGTGAATCCTCTAGAATTTCGCCAATTCGCACAGCTACAAACTGGTTGAATTTTCTGGCGTCAGACCTAATCCAATATAGGACATCCTTCGAATCGCACCAGAAGATCCGGCGGTTAATTTGTATGGAGAGTTCCTTTCTTATGAACTTAGCTAGACGAAGTCCTAAGATGGCTGCCATCAACTCAAGTCTCGGCACTGAGAGTGGCTTCAACGGAGCAACTCGTGTCTTGGAGGCAACGAAACAGCAATGAACTTTGTCGCCCATACTTGAACGAAGAAAGGCCACAGCAGCATATGCTGATATGCTAGCATCAACGAAGATATGAAGTTGGTTATCGCTGCTGCGATTTGCGAAAGTGTAGCACCTTGGAATGCGGATTTTATCAATACAGCGTAGCTTTCGCAGCCACTGCCACCAAGCGGAACGTTCTTTATCATGTACAGGCTCATCCCAAGTTACGCCCGATCGCCACACATCTTGTAATATCATCTTAGCTTTAATTACAATAAACCCCAACAGACCCAAAGGGTCGAATATAGTCATCATTACTCGAAGCATTTGTCGTTTCGTTGGAAAAGTGGATTCATTGAAGATATCCGGTTTGAACCTGTGAACAAAGGTTAGTTCGTCACTGGTTGGTAACCACCACATACCAAGAACCTTTTGAAGTTCTGATCCTGGCTCTATGAAGCATTTATTCGCGGGTTCATGCTTACTTGAGAGCGCTTGCAGAACTCGTTTAGAATTCGACAACCAGTTTCGCATCTCGAACCCGCCTTCACAATGGATGAAGCGGACGTCAGTAGCTAGTTGAATCATTTCTTCCTCATCATCCATACTATGCAACCAATCTTCCACAAACGTATTTTCGACAATTGTTGCCACAGCATTTGGTAGTGTCTTCTGGAAACGTAGAGCGTTCTTATCTTTTATGTAGTTTGCCAAAGATGGGGAACACGATGCCCCAAACGTCATAACGGTCATAGCGAATACATCGGGATGTCTGCTACTATCGCCGTTTCGCCACAGGAACTGCTGTGCTACCTGATCTTTCGCTCTCATCCTAATTTGGTGAAACATTTCACGAATATCTCCACAGATGGCCACTGGTCGTTCACGAAATCTCAATAGGACACCTACCAACGATCTTAGAAGATCGGGCCCTTTCAATAATACCTCGTTCAGACTGGTGCCACTCACCTTAGCTGCTGCATCCCACACGATTGTCAATTTATTTTTGTTAACGTTCTCAATTGTGAATATTGGAATAAAACAAGATTTGCCTCCTTTCGTGGTTTTAGGACCATGCAATGTTACCGGAATGTAACGAAAAATGGCTCTCCTAAACTTACGTTGATGAACTAGGATTGTATTTACCCGACTAGTCTTAGCTGCAGCATTTTGGCTATGTAGTAGTGGGTTGTGCACCATTCTACATCCATCTACCCCGCAAACTTGCTTAGAGGTGCAGCGTCTAACCATGTGGGACTTAAAGCATCGAATGCATAGCCTTTTGTCCTTGATTAACTGCCAACGTTCATTTCGGCTCTTTGCTAGGAAGTTTGGACAATCGGCAAGATTGTGCTCTTTGCCGCACAGAGAACGAGCTATGGAATGTTTAGTTTCCTTATTACGCGTTTTGGTGGGGCTAAGCTCCTTTGGGATTTCGTCGTGCACGAAAACTCTTTGCCTATTGCTCTTTCCTAACACCTTTTCTTCCGCAGCGTTACCGTTGGTTTCATTAAGTGGCGTTACCTGGCTTGCACATGAAGCCAGCGCAAATAACCATTCATCAAAGCCACGACATCTACCCTTGAGATGGTCATTCGACGACGACCCCAGTCTAATTTCATATCTCCAGGAAGTTTACTCAGCAACTCATTGATTAGCATAGGGTCGTTGAGATAGTCGTTCAGACCTAATGCTTGCATGGTTGCTCTATAATTTTGTACACCCAACGCGAGATCGATAAGGGTATTCAGTCGATCGGTCCTCACTGCTGGTATCTGTCTCAATTTCCGTTGTAGGGTGTTATGTATAACGTCTGGCCTCCCGAAAAGCATACGAAGAGTTTCGATGGCTAGATGAACTGTAGATGGCATCATCAATTTTCCTCGAAAAGCTTCAAGAGCGGCACCGCGCAGTGATTTTTGTAATGGTATTAAGTTTTTTGTTCAGAAAACCCGCAGCGTTCTGTTGGTTGTTCATAGTTTGTTATAAACAATGGCCATTCTTCTGGCCTCCCGGAGAAATGTGGCAAATCTTTGCTTATCGCCTGTCTAGACGCTATATGTGATGGGTTTAAACTCACGTCTGAACTATTCTGAACCTGCCTCCATGTACTATCATTGACGGGCGCAAAACCTCCCTGTGGTTGCCCGAAATAGTTGCGTGAAGGAGAGAAGGGGTTATATTGTGCGGCAACACTGCACCCATCTCCATTAACCAAAAATGTGACGTGAGGTAGTTGCGCGTTTTGAAAAACGCTTCCTCCATAAGTGGACGTATAAACTGAACTCATTGGTACGTGCTGGCTCTGACCAAACACGCAAGCGGATCATCAATAACGGCACCATCTAAGTTCCGCAAGTCAGGCATAACGGCTTAGCAAATGGCACTCCGCAATGCAAATTAATTTTAAGCGCGAATTTCCACAATTGTATTAAGTGACAAATATCACGAATATTTGATCGCTAATACCACAATTATTTTAGAATGTTGGCGGTTGGCAAAGTAAAACACTTATTTTAAGCCGATTTGTATTTTATTTAAATTCAATATTTCGACCGTTCAATAGTACTTCGCTAAAATAATTGTGCTCCTTGTAGGTGTATGTACCACTCCGCCAGCGAATCAAAAGAGAATGAGCCAACGCAAAAGGGTAAGCCGCAGTTGAGCTAGCACAGACAAATAGCGGGACATACATCTACATGGTTGCATTTTAATGTACAATCAAAATTCAATAAATCCTTAGAGTTGTATTTTAATGTACATTCTTTAAGTTTAAACATTTTTTAAACTTAGGGTTGTTGCGCGCTAACAGCTAGCCGTTCAAATATTTTGTTTAAATGTTCTTGCAATTGATGCAGTTTGTGTTTTGCCGACAGAGAGAAGCGCAGTATCAACTGCAAATGTTGCTGTAACACAATTGTCATCGTGTAAAGGATGGATCCTAACACACTACTCTGAGGAACACCAGCTTTTATTTCCTTTAAATCAGAGTACATATCTTCATGTTTAATTCGAAAAAAAACAGTCCGAAAGGTATGATTTTAAATATTGTAATATTTTTTTGGAAAAAGCATTTTAATTTTGTTTTCAAATTTTTTTTAAGGCATTTTCAATGACTCGATTTATTCTATGTGCTTGGTCAATAGTGGAGTGATTTTTTCGAAAGCCCAACTGATATACCGGTATAAGCTTCCTCTCTTCAATTACGTTGTTAAAACGCACAACAAGCAATTTTTCCAAAAGTTTGGAAAGTTTGGAAGTATTGGCAGGAGAGATATGGGCCGATACGAAGTAATGGCTTATCAGGTTTATTGACATAGATACGTATTGTAGATTAATGGTAGCGTTAATTATAGCAGTACTTTTACTTATAACTTTTTGAGGTAGGTGTTTTAGTATTTTTCTGGTAATAATGTCAAACCCAGGTGATTTTTTGGAGTTCAGTTTTTTTTTTTTATTTCTGCATATCGATACATACCTCATCGTTAGTAGTTAGAGGAATTTCAGCATAATTCTCGTAGGTATAAAGTTCCATTTCTGCTGCATTGGATGTGTTATATAGTTTGAAGACACCTTGAAGGTATTCCGGAAAATCATTTTCTTTCTCTATATCGACCTTGGCCCATGTCCGGTCCACCAGCATCTGATTGGTTTCTTCACATTTAAAAATCATCTATCCCTACCAAATTAATGACATATGCAAACTTATCTAGGCTATGAGCTGTAAAATTGCTAAGTCTAAAGTGTAAAGTCTCTCATGCATTTAGTTAGGAATATAATATATATGAGCATTGCCAAGCGTGTCGGTCATTACAACAATAATACAACTTTAGGAGCATGTAAGTTTAATCCATCAGTGGGTCGAGATCATATATACTTGTATTTTCTAAAGCAAATGTCGAAGACGTGAGTTGTGTCCGTCGTAGTTAGTCATGTCCGTCTGTATATTGCGATCGTGTCCTTCAGAACCATCAAAATCGGACCACTATAGCATATATCTACAACACTAACTGATCGATCGAAATCAAATTGATTATATTTGAAAAGGTATCTTCACAAAATTTTGCATAGATTAGACTGTAGCATATGTATACCAGACTATACAAACGGAAAACCAATCGGAAACAAGTTCTTGAAAGGAATCTTTTATATTTATGAAGGGTAGTATGGCCACGGTGCAACCAAAGTTAACGTTTTTTCTTGTTTACTTTTTTTCTGAGCAACCAAATGTCATTTTAGGATTGGTTTTTGTTTTTTTTTTTTTTGCTAAATTTATCGATTTACAAAAATTGAAAATTGTGTACACTTTTAAGACCTTTGATATATATCCAAATATTTCCAAACGTGAAAACCACAGGCAACGCAATCATCAGCACTTTAACCATAGGTACTAAGCATTTAAGTTTGACCCACTTACATACATTTACGCAGAAGCCTTGGCTGCCTACAACCTATAACCACATTATTGTCGGAAACTAGTGAACCTAAGGACCATCGGAGTAGCCTTATTTTAATGGAAAGGCATAAAATAATAATTTGTTTCCTTCCTCCTTACTTTTTGAACACATTTTCAAAGCAAAAAATATTCAGTGGCATATTTGCATTTTTATATATTTGCGCTTATATCCACTGTAACGCCAAAGAATGACGGCACAGCAGTAAAATTCCTGCTAGGGCCGAATTTTCCCATTCAAACGAGGGCCGCATCTTTTACATCGTTTTGAAGTTGTAGGCAGCGAGCCTATAACCTTAGCACTAAATGTCATTATACCATACTCAAACACTGGGGGTGAGACCCCAGCAGACATTCAACGAACAAATTAAAATGTAATTTTGCATCCTTATAAATGGCACCCAACAATCGCCCAGCCGAGCCAAAGGGCAAGGCGGCGAGCCAACGACGAAACCAATTGCATATTGGCAGCAGCGAAAACTGAAATTTATGCAAACACTTACAACAGTTATGACTGCCACAAGTGAACGCCGGCAATTTGTCATCGGCACCGAGATCCTTCCCTACCAAAGCGTGCGAAAGAAAGGAGCTCCACAGCTGCACGTTCGATGGAGTTCTCCGAAAAATATTGTGAAACAACGTGGCGTGCCGCATATCCACGAAGCCAAAAAGCCACAGACATAAATGAATTTTTATGGCAAAAGTTCCTAAACGCTTCATACCGCGTTCCGACTTCAAATATTACTTCTTTCTGGCCACTTCTTTTGCGTGTGTGTGGACTTGTGTGTCGATGCCTTTCACTAATTTGCATATAATAACTGCCGTCGCGCCAAGTGGCACCAGGCAATGGTGTAGCCACATCAGCCGCAGCGGGACAAGAGCTTAATTGGGGAAGCAGCATCACCACCTGGTCCGATACGACGATAATGATGCTGGAAGTTACTCTAAATAATTGTCGTAAAACAGCGAAATAGCCAATAAGGAGGAAACGGGTAGTAAATGAACAGCAAGCAAGCAAATTTGTTTCAAAAAGTGGGGCAACACTGGTAATTTAAAACTAATACTTTATAATTTAGTATCAAAGCGAAAATATGAGTGAGCTTACGCTGGACGATTTATTTCCCCTGAGTGTTTATTCGATATCACAGGTACCGGTTGGCAAAAGTGAGAGCTTGAACTTGTGTATCTCAATTGCAGATCTTAAATCAAAGGGAATATCAATAAGTATGAAATCTAAAATCTGTATTTTAAATAAAATGTTTCTATGCCGCATATTTGTTTCTCCTTCGCTGGCGGCTGTGGTGCCTCGGCTAGCACGGAGGATAATGATAAAAAACTTCAAGATCTCGTAATGACAAACCCCCCTCATTGACGGTGACAACGTTCGTCATATTCTGCATGAAATAACGTGTACTTGAAAACTACCAGCACGATCGATGCCGGGTTGGCTCACTCCGGACAATAAACCGAGCTAAAAGGCAGAACACTCTACGACACTATTTAGGAAGCACATGGATTTACTGGTAGACACCAGAGACCAATAAACAGTAGAAATATGGGACTTCACCGATAATCTAAAGAAGGTCAGTGAATGAATTAAGAAGGTATAAACATCATGGATTAACTGGAGAAAGGCAAAACCGTCTCTTCTGGGCCTAACTGCATAAAAATTTTCCCATTTGACGAAGAAACAAAGTGCTCTTTGTTGCTTTCCTTCCCATTTTGTGTAGAAAGTGGTTAGATATCCCTTTTCCTATGAACTTTACGTGACATTGTAGTCTTGAATCTGTGTGTTGGAAAACTTTACGCGGCAATTTTCAAATCATTAAAGATTGGTGCAACACCTTCAGTCTACTTTGCATTGAAAGAACGTTTTCTACACTATGACGGCTCGTAATAAAACCCTCCCCCTTTGGACACTTCTGGAGAAGAGAGTATTGTATAAACTCTATATACACCTGTACACACGCGTTTGATAATATTCTTGCTACAATATCTTTATGGTAAATGACAGGCACGTGCCTTTTGACTTCAGCTATCACCTGTCTATCAACTTTTATTGTCACTTCAATTTCGTTAAGAGTTTTTGAGATGTTCATATGGAAATTTTAATTAAAATGTTGCCTCTTGTAGTGACACTGTCAATGCAGGAACTTTGCTTCCTTGCAACAAATTGCCAGCGGCAATATGAGTATGAAGATGACACTTGAGGCAACGACACTGAAGTGCTCGAATATGCCAAAGACTTCATCATAGTTGACAAATACAATCAGTATATCATCATGTGTGTGCACTGGTGAATAGTAAAGTGTGCATAACCCAATTAGACACTATAATAAATTGTTTGTATGCATGTACATATGTACATATATATTTGATCATATATCATTCAATTGTGCCTTCATCATTGTTTATAGCTAACTTCATCAGTGAAAGTTTCGCATGAATAGAATAAGAAATTACAATTACGATTTTGTGTCATTATAAAGGGTGTTTTTGAGAGATATAATTTTTTTTTAGTTACACAGCTGCTTGCGGAGTCTCCACAGTATTTCTCGCACATCGAATTCGATAACTTTGATTGTTTGCAGTAACTCGTTTAGCCAAAAATAAGCCTCAGTACCCGAGCATGTTTGGCGGCATAAACGTGATTGTCAGTTTATCCCGAGGTCCTGGAATGAAAAACAGTCTTTTAAATTTTGTTCCGTTGGTTGATTGTAGATCATTATTTAGTAAATTACCGCTATATATCCAACATAAATTTCAAATTAATGGTTTACTTTGACAGCTACTCCTCAAAAAAGTGTGTTCCTCTAGAAAAATCACCCTTTATATAGTTTCACGTAGGTTAAGTAGTTTTGCGTAAATAAAATTGGCTTTCACTTTTTACTCATTCTCAACAATCTGTCGAAAAGTCTACCAGCAAAGTGGTTAAATTTTGCGAAAACTTTTGTTAATCTCATTTCTGTTTTGCTATTGGCTGGCTGCAGTTAGTTTAATTATAAAAGTTCTCGCCGCATTGAGAGGAAAAGTTTCGTTTAAGCAATTAGCTTTGATGTTTAAATTGAGCTTTAAAATAATAATTTAATTACATAATTTGCGACGGCTTAACTTTTTCAAATAAAGCTTAAATTTCATCACACGAACGCTGATTTGAAACAAATATTTAAAAAAAATTTTTTTTTTGAAACCACAACCGGACGGATTTTGAGAAAAGGTTTGTGCTTGCATCAGTGTAAAATGGTTCTCACTCAAAAACTGAGGCCATTGGACTATCGTAAGCATCGTGAATTTACTGATTTTGCTTTGGAAGAACTTGAAAACGATAACAATTTTTTTAAGTAGATCATCTTCTCAGAAGAGGCTCTCTATCAACTGAGTAGTGCGTAGTAAAAAATCTATAAATTATTCATGAACAATCATCGCATTCACCTAAATTGACAGTTTAGTCTGGTTTTATGTATGGTGGAATCCTCGGTCCGTACTTCTTTCGAAATGAAGCAGGTGATACAGTTTCTGTTAATAGAGAGCGGTATAAATCAATGATAACAAAATTTTTATAGCCGCAACTAGAAGAAGCTGATCTTGACAACGGGCTACGTGCCACACGGCACTTACAACCATCGAATTATTACGAGAAAAGTTTGGAGATTCGATTATTTCAAGAAATTGTGACAAGAAGTTATGATTTAACACCATCAGACTATTTTTGTGGGGTTATTTGAAATCAATGGTTTTTAGCAATTAGTCAGACTCTCTTCCCTTAGAACTCAATATTGAACGTGCTAGTGCTATGACATATGACTTGATTTTGTGGAAATAGTACTATAAATTGGATTAATCGAATTCGTTCCTACAAACGAAGACGAGGAGGCCATTTAAATGACGTTATATTCAGAACTTAATTGTATCGATCATACTTTATATTAAATAAAAACACATTTAAATTTCCTTAGTGTGTTTTTTTAAGAAATCTTATAACTATTTTTGGAAAACCTTGTGTATGTAAAATTTCTAATCAGTATTTGTTTCCCAAAAAAACTGAGTATTTTAATCAATATTATTCTGACAAAAAAGGAAAAGGTATTGAGTTAAATTTTAACTTTATAACTGAATCGAAACCTCAGCATAAAAAAATTTACATCGAATATTCTGCAGATATGTAGTATTCAACCTCGTTAGTCTTCTCTCAAATGAGTTAGATTTGGCTCTATTAACCACAAGAGCGTAGGAAATTGTAATGCTTTATAGAGAGCAATGTATCTTTGTTGAATTGAGTCAAACACGTCTTTAGCTCTCCTATACCTAGTACAAAGATTTTCGAACATACGGATGACTTTACTTCATATGATTGGTATGTGAGGAACTTTAATGAATCTGAGACAACATTTTATTAGTATATGACAGGTTAGTGGTATGTATCATTGGCAAAATAGATAAAATCGGGTCGATACTGCCCCCAACTCCCATATACTACATACGTATAATGATTTTCCTTTTTTTTTTTATAGACGTAGACATCGCTTTCACGATTATAGCCGAGTTTACAACAGAGCGCCAGTAGGCCTTCCTTTCTTGTTCATTACTTTGTTTGATGCTGAAAAATCTTCCTTATTCTGTATTGCAGTATAATTTTCTAAATTAGTCTTAATTTAATGGTTAAATTTAAATTAGACATAAAAAAATAAGAAAGAGTAAATTCTTCATTTCTTTCTATTGATTTCGCTAAATAAATTTTGGGCATATAATCGAAAAGGCCAACTGTATTCGAATATGAGTTAGCAGTATTGTAGTAATTTAATAGTCCCTTAAATGAAGCAGTCAAAGTTTTTCTTGCTGCTCTTTCCCTTTTGCTTGGTTGCCAGACAACACGTCAAGTGAAGGAGTTGCTGAAACAAATATTGAAGAAATTGTGTACGGGCTTGAAAGCTTTGAGGCAATGTCACGAAATAGGAAATAAAACATCATTGTCTTACGTACTACCATTTGGTTGAGGCAACATTTATAAAGGTGAATAAAATACCTTCAAAGATAGAAGAATTAGAAAACCAGAAGTTTTTATTGACGGACGACATTATGTATACACAAGTTAACCATTATGCATTTTTTACTTTGCTTTAGCTTAACGGAAAAATTCCCTCCTGAAAATCGGGCGCAATTAATGAGAAGTCTTCATCGAAGCCTGTTATATACAAAACTACACACCTAACGTAATTCAACGCCTCTCACTCACAAAATATCACACAAAGAAACCACATATGTTCAACCGTTATATTTGCATCATCTCGATTACTAGTATACCCTATTGTTACTCAGCTGCATCCCACGGCGCTAAATAAAAATTAACAATAGAAATGCATCCTTTGTCTTCCTGCAATGTGTTGCTTGTGTTGCCTTCCCCAGTGGCGCATATTTGTTTCAACTTACCTTTACCGCACGCAATTATGTAAAACCATCGGTTGCACAAGCATTCGCATATGCAACACGCGACGTAATCGCCAAAAGGAACAAAGTAAAGAGCGACATTCTTAGCGAACTGGTCTAAAAGTGCTCTTAAACGATTTGAAATTCCACGCATGCGCGGTGATTTCTTAAGAGCAAAAAAGAGAAAAGCAAGCGGTTTCATTGTAGAACTGTTCGCCGTTATTTGCAAAGCTGTTTGTTATGAAAGCGTGTTGCTGAAGGTCAGTTGCTTGTAATCGCGTTTGTTGTGCGCTCAAATGCAACAGGCTACTTTTTCTGCATTTCAAATTACCATTTATAACTAACTAACGGAATGCCTTCACTCAAATTATCAATTCAGTGAGGTTAGCCAGCAATTTCTGCTTTGTGGGTTATTAAAGCAATCACAGTTCGAGCGTAACTTAGCGCAAGCTACTCTGAATAAATGACAATATAGTAACAACAGTTTGGTTTGTAATAAATAAAACCTTTTACAATTTAGCAAAAACACGAACCTTTTGAACTCTTTCCAGCTGCCAAGAAAATATTAGGAAATTCAGAAAGGCAGATTATGTACTATGGCTGATCCCCAAGATACGAGTAGGAAAAGACACTTGCACTGTTGAGGACCCTACTTTGTAAAATAAGTTAAACTTCAAAATTAATATTAATATTAAGTCTTTAAAACCGAGATCTGAAGCCATCACAAATCAGTTTACTTTCACTTGGATATCTGAACGTGTGAAATCAAAAGCGCTCTAGTCTTGACGTCGCAAGGGCAAGACAGCATAGAATCAAGTTTTATAGCAAGCAACTCCTTGAAATAAAATCTAAAGATGAACTTAATGGAAGGCGAAGAGCTAACTTTACCTCTTATGCTTCACAAAGTAGAAGCAACTTACGACTATCAGCTGTCCAACACTTGTTAAGCTCACGTCAAGACAAACACTGAGAAGACAGCGGTGCTCTTGCCAGATCCCATTCTACAGTTCAATCAAACTGAACTAATCAAACTGAAATGTCTAAGTCCCAAAATTGTCTGCCCTGACTCTGAAAGTAGCCATTGATAGAGGTAACTAATTTCAAGCGAACAATTAGTGAACTCAAAGCTGGTAGGGCGACTTTGGTATCGTATTGAATAGTCATATCCTGCACTGTTGTAGTCATGGATCCTAGGCATATATTGATAACCTAAGCTCAGTACAATTCTAGATTAGAATAATTCCACACCGCATATGCCCAAGGAGTGACCATTTCATTGAAAATATTTGTTCAGTTATGTTAACCAAGCCTAGCATATTCGTTGTTCAGACTCGAATTTTGTTCATTACAAACTCGTCAAAATCACCAGCCACCAAAGCACCCGAATTTAGTGATTCAAATTGCCAGAGAAAGTGTTATCCGAATCCAACGGAGCCGTATTTTCGCCGTGATTAGTATTTTGATCTATTGTCGAAAAGAGGTGAAGGTGAGTCACTCTATAGTTTTGTACGGTTGCCATAATTTAAGGTCACTTCTGAGTTCAAATGGCTCAGAAAGATTTCTTCATAATGCTATAATTTATTTTCAATATTTATTATTTGTTCTTTGTTTTTATTTCTTAGCTTTAATCAGATTAAAACTTAACGTCTCCTAAGTCAACATGAACACTCATTTGACTCCAATTCCATGCAATGAGTATATATATAAGTTTGTAACGCATTTTTGGCCTAAGATAACTACTTGATTCACTTTCACAACGTGAACGTAACAACAAATCAACGCGAATCTAGGATAATTGCCGCACTTACGCTCGACATTGCAGCAAACTAAAAACACGATTGTTAGCGCGCAAGAAGGCAACAGTTATATCGTGCGAAAAGTCTTCATATAACTTACAGCATCTACTTAAAAACGTATACATACATATATACATGTGTTATATGTGAGTATGTATGTATGTGTCACGTACACATTGAAACCCAAAAGCTCAGACTTTCTTTTCTTTTCATTAGTTCAGAATAGCTCGGCACACGCACACAATCAAAAGTTCGCATTAAACTTCGTGTTGCGACTTTTGGCGTTGTCGCCCCGCCCGTCCCATCACTTCCCGAACCCGGAAGGGTGGAGGAAAACTTCTTATCTCATTTCCAGCGCTTTTGAAATTCGCTATCATTTGCGCTTCTAGGAGAACTTCTTAAGATTTCCTACGGTATTTATTATCCCCTTCTATGCTTGGATGAAGCAGTAACAACTTGTGAAGCGATTGTAGACACTCTTAATGAAAGTGTTGAAAACATTGCATGAATACTTAAGCAATTAACGCGTGCCATTCGTTTACCCAAAATATAAAATCGCTCGCAAACTCAGTGACACACACACATTCATGCGGACTTATTTTTCGAGTGCAGCCAAGAGCCCGCGCGAAATCTCTGAAAGATGAAAGGAGATCAAAAATTTTTTGGAACGAAACTTACGATATAAAGAGTCTTATAATAAGCTAATTTTTTCAGCAATTTCCCGAGAATTTGAACCATTCAGGTCCTTTCCATCCTTTCCGTATGCGATTCCCTAAAAACATTAAATAGGAGAATATATAACATATATCCTAGTTAGAAATGAAAATCTGTTTACTTCTGGGTGCTACAAACTTAGTGACAAACTTAATAACACCCGTTCAGGGTATAAATAAAATGATTGCAACAAACTTAGATCGAAATGAAGAAATATGAGATAAAAAATTACTACTTTGGAAAATAATATAAATGGGTAACATTCGGATAAGGGTTTCCTATAATTAAAAAAAAACATAAATTTAAAATTTAGCATTTAAAATATTGAAAAATTCGTACTGTCCTCTTCTTCTTTGCCAACAGCCTATGTTAGCTAGAAAACTAGTAAGGAATTGGTCAGGGACAATTTTATGGCTCCAGCTGCATACGATTTCTGATCTTAAACCAAGTGCCTCTGGGTAGCCAAAAACAACCGTTTGAAGGCGAGCTAAAGTGACAAGCCAAACTGCCCGGTAAATTCGCTCCCAATGAACAGTAAGCAACAACCTTTTGATGAAGACCACAACAAACGCAATATGAACTATGATTCCGCATGCTGCTGCCCAGCTTTTCAATGTCCTAGGAAAAACAAAGTCTGACATCACCGCCGTCCTAGAAGTGCGAAGTGGACTGAGACGAGTAGGCCCTTATGTCATTTACTTACAGTGTCTTTGTGGTATAGCTACAGACAGATGTCAAAAGAGAAGATTTCTTTATCATAACGGTCGGTAAATTCAGCCACCATGATGAAACAGATCGAAAAGTCACCAACCAGATCGATCATGTTGTGATAGACGGTAAACACGTTTCCAGTATTTTTGCAACGAAGATAGGTAAAAAAATTATACGAGAAGCTGCAGCGACTAAAAGAAATCTTCAAGCATATTATTTTAGAACTCCCAGATTTAATTTAGTGACAGATGCCTGAATGGCAGTGAAAACATAACGCCAGGAGAAGACGAACCCGATTGCCCAATCGATAACGATGGAGCAGACGTTCCATCGGCTGATCATGAAGAAGTTCAAATAGCGATTTTTCACCTGAAGAACAACAAAGCGGCGGTAGTCGATGGATTGTCGGCCGAGCTTGTCAAACATGGCGACGAAGAACTGATAAGGAGCATGCATCAGGCTCTTTGTAAAATATGGTCGCACGAAATCATGCCCAACGATTGAAATTTTAGTGTGCTCTGCTCAATCTACAAAAAAGGAGACCCCACAATTTGACAAAACGGAGCTGCTTTATGGCGCAATGTCTGAATTTGGTATCCACGGAAAACTAATACGGCTGTGTAAACCGACGTTGAGCAGTACCGAAATCTCCGTCACGATGGGTCTGGTAGTAAACGAGGACAAGACGGAAAGACGAAATATCGGCTGTCATCAAGCAAACAGTCGTCGCACTAGCGACTTCGTAGATAATTTTGCCTATCTTGATGTTAAATCAACAAGGTCTGTCTCGAAATCTACGAAAGCTACACACCGACATACATTTCCTACTGGATTTCTACAATATACGTGTTGTTCGTTATTCGGCTGCTTAAATGAATTCACTTAAGTGTTGGTGTAATAATTTGCAGTTAAAATAGCGCTAAAACTAAGCACACATCGGGGATTAGATGCCATAAATTTCTCCTCGCTATTTTCCACAATTTTAATTTACGCGCCAAAATTTCTAACGCATTCCACACATCCACTCAAGCGGATCGAAAGAAGAAAGCAAAACCAATTCCTTTTTAGACGGCGGAATCGAATAGGAAGGAACGGCTGTCACAGTCGACTAGTCAAGTAGTGAAATAGTCTGTGGCTGACAGACAACTTTTGCTGTAACCCGAAGCGAGATTTCTCCATGAAGCAGCAGACAAAAACAGAATTAAATTTTACCGAAAACCAAGAAAGAACCGTTAATATATTTATGCATTGTGTGCGTGCGTAATTAGCTTTGGCGCATTCTAGAGTTGCCACAGGGTGTAGTGTTGTCGTGGGCGTTTGCTTGTATGTTGGTGTTCCGTATGCAAAGCAGGGAAGCATTTTAAATTACTCGCCGCTTATTAGTTGTGATAATTTAATTTCGGTTTTTGCTGCTGGCAGAACCGATTTTCTCGAGCACTCGAAGTAAATGAATAAATTTCCAAGTGCTGATGACTTAGTTGCATGAATCGTACATTGTACTCCTCAACAAAGCAGCATTGTTGCAAGAATTTCATGGAATACTTCATACTCCGCTTCTTGCCGCACTTGATTATATTTATTATTGTGCTTTCTTATTGTTATTGTTGTGATTCGTGGCACCCCATCCTAGGAGAATATATTATATTTGTAATTAGCACATTATCATCAATCATTGCTTCTGCGTCTGTGGCAAGGCCGCACAACGAGTAGATGATTCAATTAGCGCTCAAAAGCCACACAAACGCGCGAACTTACAATCTAACGGTACGGGCGAATGTTTTTCCGGTAAATGTGGTGATTGGAAATTTGAAAATTTGAAAACTTGCCAGTTAATTAATTTTTATTAAGAACGAGCGAAATTGAATTGCCTGCCAAATATGTTTTGAATTCATTTATAATTAAGCAATTAAAATATCTAATTATAGAGCAATTTAATTGGGTTCCTATGTTTTACTGATTTTAATAGGAAGTTCACGTTCGGTGCAAATTGTTTACTTTGTTTTCTTATTCATACTGTTCAAGCGATATTAATAAGCTGCGACAGTATAAATGAGGAGATGGTGCCCCGAGCGTCTCTATTCATTTATGGTATTCAATTTCCAAAGCAATTCCAGCGCGATGAAACCAACTAATCCCAACAAAGCTCTAGAGCTCATTCAATCAATTACTACGTCAGCTGTTGCCTTAACAGGGAGCGGTTTTAAGATTCTAAGAACGTAACACAGTTCCGACACGGAATAATTAAGGCCACCGTTTTATATTTTGTTGATCTAATTTCAGAATTTAGGTTAGGTCGGTTAACAAAAAGGCTCAAAAAAGAGGCAAGTATAATGCGTATTCTCCCTTGTACGCACATTCTTTGAACTGTTAACTATGTATTGAAAGTTATTTTTGTTATTTTTATATTTGTGTGGCTATGGATCGAAATGTTAAGTGAGTGGACTGACTGAGTTCCTTTATACACACGATACGACATCCAATACTTCAATTCGCAAGTTCTTCTGCCGTATTTAATCTGAAACAAGGTTAATATGTCAGTTAACATATAAAATACAGTAAAACGCCAACAATTTAGTTGGGCTGAAGCACAGCGGTCAGTAAAGCCCTATGCTCCAAAGTGAGATACAGAAAATGATGATGGGTGAAAACTAAAATGGTTATAATGACTTCTTCTGCGTTAGAACTATCTCAGTTTTTTTGCATAAGTCGGTCGTAAATAAATATGTAAAGATATTTGTATTAAAATTTCTCAAAAATCCGCAAAATTTATATATTATTTGCATGAAAGATAGCGATACGACTTAAACTTAATGTAGCTTTTGGTTGAGGGGTGAAGCAAGTTTGGCCGGACATCTTTGGCGACAATTATTAATAAAAAGTGGGTGTCGTTACATTGAGGGAGCATTTCACAATGTGCGACCGGAATCGAACCGTGGAGAGGTCAATAGAGGTACCTAGCGAAGAGGTTTTAAGTCTAATAGTCTTTAATCTGAATCTCAGTTTTAAATTACCTATTAAAAGGGCTCTAGGGACGAGGCTGTCGGGTGCTGCAGATGATGCTGGTCTCATGGTTAAAAGGAAATTCCTGGATACCGTTTAAATTAACACCAACTTACCGCAATGTAATATTTAGCTGGGCGGAAAGAAGCGAAATAAGTTCGCTAAATTCGTAGAAGGTATAATATCCCTGATGCACGTCTTCCCTCATTGGGGCTCTTGACCCTGTCGAAAAGGCAAGTATTTAATCCTCGTTCATAATAGAAAGCTATCATGGACGCCCAATATTGAGGAGAGGACGAGGAGGTCTTCGGTTGCCATGTATTGTTGCAAATTAGCTATTGAGAAGCGGTGGGGTCTCTAAACAAAAGTTGTGCTTTGATTTAATGAAAACCAATATTGTTCTATGGGAAATTTGTCTGGCATAGGGCGCTTAGTAAAGTCACACTCGCTAAACAGTTAGAAACTGCTCAACGAGCGGCTCTCATTAATGTCATCTTACATTTAGCACTCGTGAACATAGCCGGGGGAAAGTATTGGTTGCAGAGGCCTTCCTGTCCAGAGTTTAACATAAAAGGTCGATTGAACTGCTAGCTCGTAGCAAGACTCACATCGCCGCAACGGAGACGAAAGACTTTGGAGGACACAACTAATCAAAGTTGCAATGAGGAAGATGAACTGTCACTTTTTCCTCCACAGTCCATCTAAGGTTAGACTAAGATTACAGCATCTCGGTTGTCAAAATATTTAAGAACCCGGTGAATTGACTGAAATTGATATTATCCGCCTCATGATGAGAGTTCAGGATATCACAACGGACGACCGTCTCAAACAGTTCAAGTGGAATTATTTTACACCATAAACAAGGCTAGGTACGTTGTGAGATTAAAGACTTAATTTTCCTTAGTTCAAAGCAAATTCCCCACAAATTAGCTTAACATACATGTATGTACACATATATGAAATTCTAAAATGCCACATACATAGATATGTTCATTCAAAAATTAGCTCGAAATTTCCTCGGAAAAAAAGTCGATTGTGTCCGCCAAAAAATATGCTACTCTTTAGCTGACCAATATATCAGCCGAGAAAAACGAAGCGAAATGAAGAGCAGTCCAACGGATTTAAATAGGTGGTGGAGGTATGAAAGAGGCGAAGGTTGGCGGGGGTCGTTGCTTCGTTTGTAAGTGCTAAGCCAACAAGAAGAGGAGAAGCATGGCATTTTTTGCGCTATTATAAAGCGGACAGCGAATGAGGTTTCGTCTGGTGGCAGTTTATCAAGCTGTCTTTCGAAAGACATTTGTAAGCTAACAATACACAACATAAGCCACTGCAAAAACTAGAAAAGCGACGTCTGTTTGTGTACAAAAAATAAACAACATGAAAGCTCAGACACCTAAAAGTATGCATTCTCTGCACGCCACAAGTGGCAGCAACGGTGAAATGAATGCAAAAAATTTGTGAAAAAAGAGAAAATGGAGGGAGGCCAATTTGTAAGACAGCAATAAGCTGACTGGCGCAACATACTATAGGGTACAATTTACATCCTGAACAAAAGGAAATACTGGGGACTCCAAAACGTTTATCCATATATATAAATGATTAGCGTGATGATCTGAGTGGATTTAGCTATGTCCCTCTGTCCGTTAAAAACTACTAAAAGCGAGATGGTATGACAGGCCTTTAATACAGCTGGGGTAAAATTCGGAGGACGGGCATGGCACCGCTCACTTTTAGAAAATCACATATCTAAGAGAGAGAGTAGAGCGGGTCTACAATTTTCAACCAAATTTGGTACGTGAAAATCTTCTGAAATCTTTATGTTACAGTGGGAAAGTGGACGAAGTCTGACTACTGGCGTCCCTTTTTAGTGTAATCTCATATCTCGGGACCCAACCAAGCGATATCAACAAAATTGGTACATAGGCTGCTATATATATTTCTGGACAAGGCAACACTAAGTGTTGCCAGGTGCAATCTGACATTTCCATTGGAAAGTTTGACATTTTTTAGCATAACATCACTCAGAACGTTTTGTCATTTAATCGTGAATTGTTTTATTTACAGGGAATTAAAAAATTCATCTCGGCCAAAAAATGGAATTAACTCGTGAACATTTTCGTGCGATCATTTTTCACAACTTTCGACGTGGATTATCACGACAAAAGTGCATCGATGAACTAAAATCTTTGTATGGCTATGAAGCACCATCCTATAGCACTGTGAAAAACTGGTACAACGAATTCAATCGTGGCCGACGATCGCTCAAAGACGAATTCCGTGAAGGTCGTCCAAAAACAGCCGTTGTGCCAGAAAACATCGATGCCGTACGTGAACTGATAACGCAAGACCGTCATGTAACATACCTTCAGATAGAGGCATGCCTACGCATTTCTCCCACCAGCATACATTCGATATTGCATGAACACCTGGCCGTAAAGAGGTTTGTTCTCGTTGGATCCCGCACAATTTGACAATCGCTCAAAAAAAGGCTCGTGTGAATTGGTGTAAAGAATTGCTGAAAAAATACGATCGCGGTGCTTCAAAAGACGTTTATAAGATCGCCACAGGTGACGATTCATGGTTCTATGCGTATGAGCCCGAAACAAAACAGCAATCGACCGTGTGGGTTTTCCAAGACGAGCCAAATCTAACGAAAAAAAAAACATTTTCGTTGATAAATATGCCTATTTTCATTATTATGCCAGAAATATATATAGCAGCCCACGTATGTGGTATTATTTTTATATTTTTATGCGACATTGTGAAAATGAGCGAAATCGGACAACAATCACGCCCACTTCTCATATAGCGCAATTTTAAATTCCACTCCATTCGTTCAGCTTGTGCCACCTTATGACCAAAAATTATTGAAATTCAATAAAAACTGTTTAAGCCTCTAAATACCAAATATTTAGATTCCGGTGCCTATAGTTGACTTTTGATCGAAAATATCGCTCAATGTGTGAGATCATAATTAATTTTCAGGGATAATCCTTTTCTATCAATAGTTTGTTTTCATGGCAAAAATGGGTTGAATGAGAGTGCGTATTTTGCTCATAATAATGAATCTTTGTGTCTGAAATAGACAAATTGGAGCGGATACTTGACCTAGCCCCCATACATATAACTAATATCAGAATTTTAAACAGGCTGACTTTTCTCTATATGATTGTTTCTTTAGTAAGCTGCAATGAAGGACCATTTTGTTTAGCGCCATCGGTAAATCGAAAAATATTAAAATTTTTGTTTTAAAGAACTTTACCAGGTTTTCTTAAAATATGTATGTAGGAGATATATGTATTTATATAAAATTTTCAAACAATTGAAACAGTATTTTTTTAATGCAAAATAAAGCCTTTTTGGGTCCCTAGCTTTGATTCTTGCAAGTGTATAAAACGTTCGGCTTAGCCCTTCCTTACTTGTTGTCTTTAAATTTGGGTAATCAAGCTGCACCAACAACAGCATGTGAAATATAATAAGTGATGTAAAATCTCAGGTCATCAATCCACCCACTTCCATTATACGCCTAAAGAACATAATCTCTCGCTTATTCACAATTCTCCGTTACGAAGTCGAAAGTACTAGCCTCACTCTATGCCACTGTGCTGTGTCTTCTATTAAATTCTTTTTTATCAAGGTTGATATTTTCAAAACACATGTTTATTTTATACCTTTATACGTATGTATATGTTTTTACTACCGTACATGGCTCAGGTACCGTTTCCTTTTATCTGTAATTTAATTAGAGGTGAGCACGTGCACAGCCAAAAACTCGACTGCCGGCCCCTCAATAAATCATTCGTAGCAAATAAAATAATGGGAAAATATAAAAATTATTTTAAGCACAACCAGAGGCTATCGGTAGATGAAACACATAAAAATATCAGAAAGCCTTTGACTACAAGCACAGATAAGGCCGCCTCTGTTGTCCAAGTGTTAACAGTGTTTGTCGGATGACCATTGCCGTGAAAGATTAGCTTTCTTTATTTGAGCGACAAGATCGAATGCTTTGTTAATAAAGAAAAATCAAACAGTTCTTCACTCTATTTCATTGAATTTGACGATCCTAAAACCCTTCTTCCTTTCTAAAACACGGTCCTTCTTCTTATATACATTAGTTCGAGGTTCGTAAACATTTTTACCTGATGTAAATCTAATCCGTTATGTATCATTATCAGTGTATCAATTTTAGGGTAGTTCAACATCCTACTCATTTGCGGTCACCTAACAATAGTTCATCTTCATTGCATTACAACAATCGAAAGAATGTAATACAATACTTGCTTGTACTCAGTATATCAAAAACATCCATATAAGAACTTCTTTTCGTGTCATAAAAAGTACGGTAACCCCGGAAGCGGAGTTCCCAATCTGAATTCGAGCATAGTAACCCTAATATATTTTAAGTTTTCACAATTCTCTTAGTGAGACTCATTGTAGAAAGGTAATAAAATATATTTCTAATTATTTATTGCGCTGCCAGTCAAAACATAAACTTCCAGTAACTCAATTACTATATTATGAAGTGAAAATAAATCGTATACCACTAATCGATGGTAATAAAATCTCAGCGAAGTAACAAATAATTTGTAACCGAAAATTCTACAAATATGCCAGAAATGCCTTAACTTATCAGTTGCGGTGGATTATGGGTTATCAACCATTACGAAGGCACATTGGTCTAAATTTGATTAGATTTCCGTGCCAAACTTTGATGGTCTACATTTATTTAAATACCAAATACCTCTCAAGGTTTTAACAGTTTAACGCAAACGGTCGAAATGTATTCGGGTGGAAAAGCAGTCAAGCTCGCGCTAGTGCTAGCTTGCTTATTAGCAGTTGTGGAGGCAGGCATACTGCATTCAAAAGAGACCGCAGTGAAAAGCTTACTTCCAAATACTGACAATGATGGACCCAGCACACCACATCCAACATTATCCACGGATGATACATACCCCACACCACCATATATAAACGGAACTGATGAAACTACCGTCGTAACTGATGAAACAACCGACGTCACCACGGACGGGCCGTTCAGCAGCACAACCCCACCACCAGAGACTAGTGGAGGCGTCGTGGTGCGCGGTGACTGTGCATTCGATGTGAATGGTGATCTCAATGATCCAGCACCGATCTTCACACCACAAAACCAACTGGAATGGTTAGTGCCAAGCCCTTCAGGTGTGGTCGAATTATCTAACGGCGCCTACATCGATATGTACTGCGATAAGTCTTTTATAGCGCCGTTTAGCAATCGCACAAAAGTCACAGCACAGTGTCTGCAAAAGCAGTACTTCCTTGTCGATGGTGTGATTCATCCATTCTCCGATTTTAGCTGCACCAGTTGGCCAGCATACACGGCACGTCGCACTGGACGCCCCTGCAATGGCGGCACAGATCTCGTGGAAGTTGGTTTCGTGCTCACCTCGGGTTTTCTACAAATCATGGATGTTTGCCACGATGAAGTGAACGAGGTAACTCGTTACGTTCACCACAAGCTTAATCCCTCTAGTGCCGGCTATCAGCATGGCGTCACACGTCCTAGCTTCATTACCGGTGACTTTTATGCTGGGAAAAATGTGGATAATCTCTACACGAAGGTACAACAAAATAACACCATCAGTAAAATACTGGGCATGGATGCATCGCCTTTCTTCAATGACACCATCGATGTGTATTTGGCGCGCGGTCACATGGCCGCCAAGGTGGACTTTATTTTTGGCGCACCCCAAAAGGCGACATTCTTCTTTGTGAATGCGGCACCACAGTGGCAGATGTTCAACGGCCGCAATTGGGAACGTGTGGAGGACAGTGTGCGTCGGTATGCAAGCGATCAAGCGTTGGATTTGGACTGCTATACCGGAATTTGGGGTGTTTCTACGCTCCCAGATGTTAATGGCGTACAACGCGAGTTGTACCTGGCCTTTGACGAGAACAATAACGGTCTGATCCCAGTGCCAAAATTATATTTCCGCGTTGTCATCGATCGTAAGTCCCGCAATGGCATTGTTTTAATAGGTGTCAATAATCCGCATGTGACATTGGAGGAGATCAAGAAAGACTATGTGATCTGCAAGGACGTGGGTAATCGTATCAATTGGGTTAGCTGGGACAAGGAGAACCTCATGAACGGCTACTCGTACGCCTGCGCCGTTGACGATTTCATAAGTGTGGTAAAGGACTTACCTTTGGACGACTTGTACACAAGCGGTCTATTGGGTGTAGAAGCACTGACCATCGAAAATATACCATCTTAGAAGACACAGTTAGCTATGTGGCCAAAATGCTGAAGCTCAAGAAATTCGCGTTATTAAAATGACCTTCTAAGGCAATAAGTGTAACAGATCTTTATTAAATATTTTTGAAATTCTAAGCTACGAACCGCAATATATTTATGTGTTTCATTCATCTACTTCTAATCACTTTTGATAACGACGGGTAATAAATCTACAAAATGCCCTCTTACAATAATAAATAATTATAAAAAAATTATAGGCAATCTTTATGATCGGATGAAATACACCAGTGAGTAGTACTGAGTACTTCATAAATAAATAATTCTTTCTTTGGTTTCATGGGCTGACTTTTACTAGCACAGACTTCCAGACTTTGCTGGTGCTTTTCCATGTCTTCAATCTTCCGATACTCAAATTTATTTGTTATACTTTGTAGCGATCTGGTTATCGTTTCCAGAGGCATTTCTATTTCTCTATTGAGATGAGGTTCAAAACTCCGATAGAATCTCCTAGTGGTGTACAATGGCCAACCAATAAATTTTGTTTCGAGAAGACTTTATCCTTTGGACAATTCTGGCCAGTGCCTGTTCCTCTTTAGAGAAGAAAATATTAAAGAAATTTCTTAGAGTGTACTTAACTTCAAATAGGAGGAGCGGCTGGTGTGACCACTTTCATGAAATGTTAATGTTATATACCAGTAGTTAAAAGGCTTATCTGTCAATAGATAAGTCTTTGTTGGTTTTTTGGACTAACCCTAAGATAGCGAACTTTATGATTCTCAATATTGATATATTACCATGCAGAAGCTGATAATATAAATACAATTTATAGATTCAACGATCGTAGTCGTTTAGCTTTTGTGTTGCTAAAAATTAGTTATGGATTGCCTCACGGGCAGTAACATTGGTTTCTTATGAAACAAACTGAAGACAGCGAATAAATATTGTATATTTCGACCACAAAACAGTGGCGCGTTCCTCTTAACTTTTTATAAGTGAGAAAATGTTGAAAAAACAATAACATCGGATACACTGAATCTATTTACAATATCCTTCACAAATACAAAAGATTCCTAACAAGACCTTAATTTCGATCATTCAGTTTGTATTGCAGCTATATGCTAAAGCGTTCCGATCTGAACAATTTGTTTTGAGATTGTACCATTGCCTTAGACATCAATCCGTATATATCCTATAGTGATCTAATATCGGTGGTTCCGACAAATAAGCAAATTATTGATGTGAAATGGACGTATTCAAAATTTCGTAACGACATAGTTATGTCTCAACTCGTCATGCTGATCATTTACATTTGTCATGTATATACTTTAAAAGGTCTCTGACGATATTTTTATATATTTATACCCTCTAGGTTATAAAAAACGTCGAAGAAATGTAGAAAACTGCATTATTCATAGGCCGTTTTACTTATAACATAGCTTATCAGAATCTTGTGTCTACCACTCTTTTTACACATTCACTGATTATTGAATTTGTTTTGATTTGGAATACAAAAGTAGAAGTTGCATAGATGAAATGTATATAAATGTAGATTCTTTATGGAAATTTTAGGGACATCCATTGGAATTTGTTCTTCTTTACATTATCCAGATCCATTGTACCAGGGATGAACGACGCAACACTCAAAATTCCGTGAAATTTTTCATTACATAATTCATAAACAGTTCGATTAGGATTATTCTTCTTCTTCTTCTTAATTGGCGTAGACACCGCTTACGCGATTATAGCCGAGTTAACAACCGCGCGCCAGTCGTTTCTTCTTTTCGCTACGTGGCGCCAATTGGATATTCCAAGCGAAGCCAGGTCCTTCTCCACTTGGTCCTTCCAACGGAGTGGAGGTCTTCCTCTTCCTCTGCTTCCCCCGGCGGGTACTGCGTCGAATACTTTCAGAGCTGGAGTGTTTTCATCCATCCGGACAACATGACCTAGCCAGCGTAGCCGCTGTCTTTTAATTCGCTGAACTATGTCAATGTCGTCGTATATCTCGTACAGCTCATCGTTCCATCGAATGCGATATTCGCCGTGGCCAACGCGCAAAGGACCATAAATCTTTCGCAGAACTTTTCTCTCGAAAACTCGCAACGTCGACTCATCTGTTGTTGACATCGTCCAGGCCTCTGCACCATATAGCAGGACGGGAATTATGAGTGACTTATAGAGTTTGGTTTTTGTTTGTCGAGAGAGGACTTTGCTTCTCAATTGCCTACTTAGTCCGAAGTAGCACCTGTTGGCAAGAGTAATCCTGCGTTGGATTTCTAGGCTGACATTGTTGGTGGTGTTTACGCTGGTTCCAAGATAGACGAAATTATCTACAACTTCAAAGTTATGACTGTCAACAGTGACGTGAGTGCCAAGTCGCGAGTGCGACGACTGTTTGTTTGATGACAGGAGATATTTCGTCTTGCCCTCGTTCACTGCCAGACCCATTCGTTTTGCTTCCTTGTCCAGCCTGGAGAAAGCAGAACTAACGGCGCGGGTGTTGAGGCCGATGATATCAATATCATCGGCATACGCCAGCAGCTGTACACTCTTATAAAAGATTGTACCTGCTCGATTCAGTTCTGCAGCTCTAATAATTTTCTCCAGCAGCAGATTGAAAAAGTCGCACGATAGGGAGTCGCCTTGTCTGAAACCTCGTTTGGTATCGAACGGCTCGGAGAGGTTCTTCCCGATCCTGACGGAGCTTTTGGTGCCGCTCAACGTCAGTTTACACAGCCGTATCAGTTTTGCGGGGATACCAAATTCAGACATCGCGGCATAAAGGCAGCTTCTTTTCGTGCTGTCGAAAGCAGCTTTGAAATCGACGAAGAGGTGGTGTGTGTCGATTCTCCTTTCACGGGTCTTTTCCAAGATTTGGCGCATGGTGAATATCTGGTCGGTTGTTGATTTGCCAGGTCTAAAGCCACACTGATAAGGTCCAATCAGTTCGTTGACGGTGGGCTTTAATCTTTCACACAGTACGCTCGATAGAACCTTATATGCGATGTTGAGGAGGCAAATCCCACGGTAGTTGGCGCAGATTGTGGGGTCTCCTTTTTTATGGATTGGGCATAGCACACTTAAATTCCAGTCGTTGGGCATGCTTACGTCCGACCCTATTTTACAAAGAAGCTGATGCATGTTCCTTATCAGTTCTTCCCCGCCGTATTTGAATAGCTCTGCCCGCAATCCATCCGCCCCTGCCGCTTTGTTGTTCTTCAGGCGGGTGATTGCTATTCGAACATCTTCATGGTCAGGCAATGGAACGTCTGCTACATCGATTGGGGAATCGGGTTCACCATCTCCTAGTGTTATGCTTTGACTGTCATTCAGCAGGCTGGAGAAGTGTTCCCTCCATAATTTAAGTATGCTCTGGGCATCGGTAACTAGATCACCTTTGGGGGTTCTACAAGAGTATGCTCCGGTCTTGAAACCTTCTGTAAGCCGCCGCATCTTTTCGTAGAATTTTCGAGCATTACCCCTGTCGGCCAGCTTATCGAGCTGTTCGTACTCACGCATTTCGGCCTCTTTCTTTTTCTGTCTGCAAATGCGTCTCGCTTCCCTCTTCAACTCTCGGTATCTATCCCATCCCGCACGTGTTGTGGTCGATCGTAACGTTGCGAGGTAGGCAGCCGGTTTTCTCTCCGCTGCGACACGGCACTCCTCGTCGTACCAGCTGTTCTTTTGCACTTTCCGAAAACCAATGGTTTCGGTTGCAGCTGTACGTAAGGAGTTTGAAATGCCGTCCCACAGTTCCCTTATACCGAATTGTTGATGAGTGCTCTCAGAGAGCAGGAGTGCAAGCCGAGTAGAAAAACGTTCGGCTGTCTGTTGTGATTGCAGCTTCTCGACGTCGAACCTTCCTTGTGTTTGTTGGCGTGCGGTTTTTGCTGCACAGAGGCGGGTGCGAATTTTGGCTGCAACAATATAGTGCTCCGAGTCGATGTTAGGACCTCGAAGCGCACGCACATCCAAAACACTGGAGACGTGTCTTCCGTCTATCACAACATGATCGATCTGGTTGGTGGTTTTTCGATCCGGAGACAGCCAGGTAGCTTGATGTATCTTCTTATGCTGGAATCTAGTACTACAGATAACCATATTTCGGGCCCCGGCGAAGTCGATCAGCCTCAACCCATTTGGGGATGTTTCCTCGTGGAGGCTGAACTAACCGACCGTAGCGCCAAAGATACCTTCTTTGCCCACCCTCGCGTTGAAGTCGCCAAGCACGATTTTGACATCGTGGCGGGGGGCAACTCTCATAAGTGCGTTCCAACCACTCATAAAAGGCATCTTTGGCCATATCGTCCTTCTCTTCCGTCGGGGCGTGGGCGCAAATCAGCGATATGTTGAAGAACCTCGCTTTGATGCGGATTGTGGCTAGCCGTTCATTCTCTGAAGTGAATGATAGTACTCGGCGACGGAGTCTCTCTCCCACCACGAATTCCACACCAAATGTAAATGCGCTTAGTAAATGTCACAAGGACCTACTCGTCTCTGTCCTTGTCCCGTCCATCACATTTCTTGGACGGCGGTGATGTCAGCCTTTATTTTCACGAGGACATCAACCAGCTGGGCAGCGGCACCTTCCCAATTAAGGGACCGGACATTCCAGGTGCATGCCCTCAAATCATAGTCCTTAATTCGTTTGCCTTGGTAGTCATCAAAAGGGGGTTCACTGATCCGAGGCTTGTTGTTCTATTTCATTCTTAAGATTTCTTACGTGGCGGGTCCCAAACCCAGCGCACAACCCTATGTAGGGGATGTTTTGCCTTCTCACTTGAGCTCGCCTTCAAACGGATGTTCTTCGGCTAGCCAGAGGATACTTGGTCAAAGACCGGAAGTCGTGAGCTGCTTAAGCCATATGTAAAAGAATCGTTTCTGATCACTACCAAGTAAATGGCGATCAGAGAACTTTCCTCACTTGCGTGAACTTCTACACATGACTCCATCCTTTCTTTCTTTATTCTACTACATTTTTTTAAACACTACCGTTCAAACGGATCCTCCGTCAAATCGATGCTATAAATTCGCTAGAAAAAAGTCAGCAGTAATGTGCCTCTTGTTGTGATCAACTATTCAGAAGAATATACATAATGTGGAATGTAAACTGTCGTATTTGTTCGTCGAGAAAGGGTTATTATTATTAAGTTTATTATTATTTAGGATGATTAAGCCCCTTGCCATAGAGTAAAGCATAAAATTATGGAAATACTTTCATTAATAATTCATTACAAACACTTACCTACCACAAACTCAAAAAAAAATTTATGGAATTGAGTCTTTCTCGTGGCCAGGAAAGAGTTCAGATCTCAATCCAATTGAGAACTGCTGGTATTACATGGGCAAAAGGAAAAGAGCGCGCAAAAAGTGTAAAAGGAATGGAAAAAATTATTGAAGCTTTGTGGAATGAAGAAGAAAATATCTTCAACGCTTGCTTGAATATGTTTATACATGTCCACTCTGTTAAGAGCATGGTTTTTTTTTTTTGAAATTTATGCTAAAGACTTATATTTAAGAAACAGTCTGATTTCTTCTTCTTCTTAATTGCCGTAGACACCGCTTACGCGAATATAGCCGAGTTAACAACCGCGCGCCAGTCGTTTCTTCTTTTCGCTACGTGGCGCCAATTGGATATTCCAAGCGAAGCCAGGTCCTTCTCCACTTGGTCCTTCCAACGGAGTGGAGGTCTTCCTCTTCCTCTGCTTCCCCCGGCGGGTACTGCGTCGAATACTTTCAGAGCTGGAGTGTTTTCATCCATCCGGACAACATGACCTAGCCAGCGTAGCCGCTGTCTTTTAATTCGCTGAACTATGTCAATGTCGTCGTATATCTCGTACAGCTCATCGTTCCATCGAATGCGATATTCGCCGTGGCCAACGCGCAAAGGACCATAAATCTTTCGCAGAACTTTTCTCTCGAAAACTCGCAACGTTGACTTATCTGTTGTTGACATCGTCCAGGCCTCTGCACCATATAGCAGGACGGGAATTATGAGTGACTTATAGAGTTTGGTTTTTGTTTGTCGAGAGAGGACTTTGCTTCTCAATTGCCTACTGAGTACGAAGTAGCACCTGTTGGCAAGAGTAATCCTGAGTTGGTTTTCCAGGCTGACATTGTTGGTGGTGTTTACGCTGGTTCCAAGATAGACGAAATTATCTAAAACTTCATAGTTATGACTGTCAACAGTAACGTGAGTGCCAAGTCGCGAGTGCGACGACTGTTTGTTTGATGACAGGAGATATTTCGTCTTGCCCTCGTTCACTGCCAGACCCATTCGTTTTGCTTCCTTGTCCAGCCTGGAGAAAGCAGAACTAACGGCGCGGGTGTTGAGGCCGATGATATCAATATCATCGGCATACGCCAGCAGCTGTACACTCTTATAAAAGATTGTACCTGCTCGATTCAGTTCTGCAGCTCTAATAATTTTCTCCAGCAGCAGATTGAAAAAGTCGCACGATAGGGAGTCGCCTTGTCTGAAACCTCGTTTGGTATCGAACGGCTCGGAGAGGTTCTTCCCGATCCTGACGGAGCTTTTGGTGCCGCTCAACGTCAGTTTACACAGCCGTATCAGTTTTGCGGGGATACCAAATTCAGACATCGCGGCATAAAGGCAGCTTCTTTTCGTGCTGTCGAAAGCAGCTTTGAAATCGACGAAGAGGTGGTGTGTGTCGATTCTCCTTTCACGGGTCTTTTCCAAGATTTGGCGCATGGTGAATATCTGGTCGGTTGTTGATTTGCCAGGTCTAAAGCCACACTGATAAGGTCCAATCAGTTCGTTGACGGTGGGCTTTAATCTTTCACACAGTACGCTCGATACTACCTTATATGCGATGTTGAGGAGGCATATCCCACGGTAGTTGACGCAGATTGTGGGGTCTCCTTTTTTATGGATTGGGCATAGCACACTTAAATTCCAGTCGTTGGGCATGCTTTCGTCCGACCATATTTTACAAAGAAGCTGATGCATGTTCCTTATCAGTTCTTCGCCGCCGTGTTTGAATAGCTCGGCCGGCAATCCATCGGCTCCCGCAGCTTTGTTGTTCTTCAGACGGGTAATTGCTATTCGAACTTCTTCATTGTCGGGTAATGAAACGTCCGTTTCGTCGTCAACGATTGGGGAATCGGGTTCGCCTTCTCCCGGTGTTGTGCTTTCACTGCCATTCAGCAGGCTGGAGAAGTGTTCCCTCCATAATTTAAGTATGCTCTGGGCATCGGTAACTAGATCACCTTTGGGGGTTCTACAAGAGTATGCTCCGGTCTTGAAACCTTCTGTAAGCCGCCGCATCTTTTCGTAGAATTTTCGAGCATTACCCCTGTCGGCCAGCTTATCGAGCTGTTCGTACTCACGCATTTCGGCCTCTTTTTTATTTGTCTGCAAATGCGTCTCGCTTCAACTCTCGGTATCTATCTCGCAGGTGTTGTGATCAATTGTAACGTTGCTAGATAGGCAGTCTGTTTTCTCTCCACTGCGACACGGCACTCCTCGTCGTACCAGCTGTTCTTTTGCACTTTCCGAAAACCAATGGTTTTGGTTGCAGCTGTACGTAAGAAGCGTAAAATGCCGTCCCACAGTTCCCTTATACCGAGTTGATGATGAATGCTTTCAGAGAGCAGGAGTGCAAGTCGAGCAGAAAATCGTTCGTCTGTCTGTTTTGTTTGCTGCTTCTCGACGTCGAACCTTCCTTGTGTTTGTTGGCGTGCGGTTTTTGCTGCACAGAGGCGGGTGCGAATTTTGGCTGCAACAATATAATGGTCCGAGTCAATGTTAGGACCTCGGAGCGCACGCACATCCAAAACACTGGAGACGTGTCTTCCGTCTATCACAACATGATCGATCTGGTTGGTGGTTTTTCGATCCGGAGACAGCCAGGTAGCTTGATGTATCTTCTTATGCTGGAATCTAGTACTACAGATAACCATATTTCGGGCCCCGGCGAAGTCGATCAGCCTCAACCCATTTGGGGATGTTTCCTCGTGGAGGCTGAACTTACCGACCGTAGCGCCAAAGATACCTTCTTTGCCCACCCTCGCGTTGAAGTCGCCAAGCACGATTTTGACATCGTGGCGGGGGGCAACTCTCATAAGTGCGTTCCAACCACTCATAAAAGGCATCTTTGGCCATATCGTCCTTCTCTTCCGTCGGGGCGTGGGCGCAAATCAGCGATATGTTGAAGAACCTCGCTTTGATGCGGATTGTGGCTAGACGTTCATTCTCCGGAGTGAATGATAGTACTCGGCGACGGAGTCTCTCTCCCACCACGAATCCAACACTGTAGTAAATGTCACAAGGACCTACTCGTCTCTGTCCTTGTCCCGTCCATCGCATTTCTTGGACGGCGGTGATGTCAGCCTTTATTTTCATAGGACATCAACCAGCTGGGCAGCGGCACCTTCCCAGTTAAGGGACCGGACATTCCAGGTGCATGCCCTCAGATCATAGTCCTTAATTCGTTTGCTATGGTCGTCATCAAAAGGGGAGTCACTCATCCGAAGCTGGTTGTTCTATTTCATTCTTAAGATTTCTTACGTGGCGGGTCCCAAACCCAGCGCACAACCCTATGCAGGGGATGTTTCGCCTTCTCACGTTAGCTCGCCTTCAAACGGATGTTCTTAGGCTACCCAGAGGATAGTTGGTCGAAGACCGGAAGTCGTGAGCTGCTTGAGTCATATGCAAAAGAATCGTTTCTGGCCACTCCCAAGTAAATGGCGATCAGAAAATTTTCCTCACTTGCGTGAACTTCTACACATGACTCCATCCTTTCTTTCTTTATTCTACTACATTTTTTTAAACACTACCGTTCAAACGGATCCTCCGTCAAATCGATGCTATAAATTCGCTAGAAAAAAGTCAGCAGTAATGTGCCTCTTGTTGTGATCAACTATTCAGAAGAATATACATAATGTGGAATGTAAACTGTCGTATTTGTTCGTCGAGAAAGGGTTATTATTATTAAGTTTATTATTATTTAGGATGATTCAGTCCCTTGACATAGAGTAAAGCATAACATTTTTGAAATACTTTCTTTAATAATTCATTACAAACACTTACAGGTTACAAACCAAAAAAAAATTATGGAATTGAGCCTTTCTCGTAGCCAGGAAAGAGTTCAGATCTCAATCCAATTGAGAACTGCTGGTATTACATGGGCAAAAGGAAAAGAGCGTGCAAAAAGTGTAAAAGGAATGGAAAAAATTATTGAAGCTGTGTGGAATGAAGAAGAAAATATCTTCAACGCTTGCTTGAATATATTTATACATGTCCGCTATGTTAAGAGCATGGTTTTTTTTCGCCGAGTGTAGATCGAAATTTATGCTAAAGACTTATATTTGAGAAACAGTCTGATTTCTTCTTCTTCTTAATTGCCGTAGACACCGCTTACGCGATTATAGCCGAGTTAACAACCGCGCGCCAGTCGTTTCTTCTTTTCGCTACGTGGCGCCAATTGGATATTCCAAGCGAAGCCAGGTCCTTCTCCACTTGGTCCTTCCAACGGAGTGGAGGTCTTCCTCTTCCTCTGCTTCCCCCGGCGGGTACTGCGTCGAATACTTTCAGAGCTGGAGTGTTTTCATCCATCCGGACAACATGACCTAGCCAGCGTAGCCGCTGTCTTTTAATTCGCTGAACTATGTCAATGTCGTCGTATATCTCGTACAGCTCATCGTTCCATCGAATGCGATATTCGCCGTGGCCAACGCGCAAAGGACCATAAATCTTTCGCAGAACTTTTCTCTCGAAAACTCGCAACGTCGACTCATCTGTTGTTGACATCGTCCAGGCCTCTGCACCATATAGCAGGACGGGAATTATGAGTGACTTATAGAGTTTGGTTTTTGTTTGTCGAGAGAGGACTTTGCTTCTCAATTGCCTACTTAGTCCGAAGTAGCACCTGTTGGCAAGAGTAATCCTGCATTAGATTTCTAGGCTGACATTGTTGGTGGTGTTTACGCTGGTTCCAAGATAGACGAAATTATCTACAACTTCATAGTTATGACTGTCAACAGTAACGTGAGTGCCAAGTCGCGAGTGCGACGACTGTTTGTTTGATGACAGGAGATATTTCGTCTTGCCCTCGTTCACTGCCAGACCCATTCGTTTTGCTTCCTTGTCCAGCCTGGAGAAAGCAGAACTAACGGCGCGGGTGTTGAGGCCGATGATATCAATATCATCGGCATACGCCAGCAGCTGTACACTCTTATAAAAGATTGTACCTGCTCGATTCAGTTCTGCAGCTCTAATAATTTTCTCCAGCAGCAGATTGAAAAAGTCGCACGATAGGGAGTCGCCTTGTCTGAAACCTCGTTTGGTATCGAACGGCTCGGAGAGGTTCTTCCCGATCCTGACGGAGCTTTTGGTGCCGCTCAACGTCAGTTTACACAGCCGTATCAGTTTTGCGGGGATACCAAATTCAGACATCGCGGCATAAAGGCAGCTTCTTTTCGTGCTGTCGAAAGCAGCTTTGAAATCGACGAAGAGGTGGTGTGTGTCGATTCTCCTTTCACGGGTCTTTTCCAAGATTTGGCGCATGGTGAATATCTGGTCGGTTGTTGATTTGCCAGGTCTAAAGCCACACTGATAAGGTCCAATCAGTTCGTTGACGGTGGGCTTTAATCTTTCACACAGTACGCTCGATAGAACCTTATATGCGATGTTGAGGAGGCAAATCCCACGGTAGTTGGCGCAGATTGTGGGGTCTCCTTTTTTATGGATTGGGCATAGCACACTTAAATTCCAGTCGTTGGGCATGCTTTCGTCCGACCATATTTTACAAAGAAGCTGATGCATGCTCCTTATCAGTTCTTCGCCGCCGTGTTTGAATAGCTCGGCCGGCAATCCATCGGCCCCTGCCGCTTTGTTGTTCTTCAGGCGGGTGATTGCTATTCGAACTTCTTCATGGTCGGGTAATGGAACGTCTGCTCCATCGTCACCGATTGGGGAATCGGGTTCGCCTTCTCCCGGTGTTGTGCTTTCACTGCCATTCAGCAGGCTGGAGAAGTGTTCCCTCCATAATTTAAGTATGCTCTGGGCATCGGTAACTAGATCACCTTTGGGGGTTCTACAAGAGTATGCTCCGGTCTTGAAACCTTCTGTAAGCCGCCGCATCTTTTCGTAGAATTTTCGAGCATTACCCCTGTCGGCCAGCTTATCGAGCTGTTCGTACTCACGCATTTCGGCCTCTTTCTTTTTCTGTCTGCAAATGCGTCTCGCTTCCCTCTTCAACTCTCGGTATCTATCCCATCCCGCACGTGTTGTGGTCGATCGTAACGTTGCGAGGTAGGCAGCCGGTTTTCTCTCCGCTGCGACACGGCACTCCTCGTCGTACCAGCTGTTCTTTTGCACTTTCCGAAAACCAATGGTTTCGGTTGCAGCTGTACGTAAGGAGTTTGAAATGCCGTCCCACAGTTCCCTTATACCGAATTGTTGATGAGTGCTCTCAGAGAGCAGGAGTGCAAGCCGAGTAGAAAAACGTTCGGCTGTCTGTTGTGATTGCAGCTTCTCGACGTCAAACCTTCCTTGTGTTTGTTGGCGTGCGTTTTTTACTGCACAGGTGCGGATGCGAATTTTGGTTGCAACAATACAGTGGTCCGAGTCAATGTTAGGACCTCGGAGCGCACGCACATCTAAAACACTGGAGACGAGTCTTCCGTCTATCACAATATGATCGATCTGGTTGGTGGTTTTTCGATCCGGAGACAGCCAGGTAGCTTGATGTATCTTCTTATGCTGGAATCTAGTACTACAGATAACCATATTTCGGGCCCCGGCGAAGTCGATCAGCCTCAACCCATTTGGGGATGTTTCCTCGTGGAGGCTGAACTTACCGACCGTAGTGCCAAAGATACCTTCTTTGCCCACCCTGGCGTTGAAGCCGCCAAGCACGATTTTGACATCGTGGCGGGGGCAACTCTCATAAGTGTGCTCCAAGCACTCATAAAAGGCATCTTTGGCCATATCGTCCTTCTCTTCCGTCGGGGCGTGGGCGCAAATCAGCGATATGTTGAAGAACCTCGCTTTGATGCGGATTGTGGCTAGACGTTCATTCTCTGGAGTGAATGATAGTACTCGGCGACGGAGTCTCTCTCCCACCACGAATCCAACACCAAACTTGGTCACTGTAGTAAATGTCACAAGGACCTACTCGTCTCTGTCCTTGTCCCGTCCATCGCATTTCTTGGACGGCGGTGATGTCAGCCTTTATTTTCACGAGGACATCAACCAGCTGGGCAGCGGCACCTTCCCAATTAAGGGACCGGACATTCCAGGTGCATGCCCTCAAATCATAGTCCTTAATTCGTTTGCCATGGTCGTCATCAAAAGGGGGGTCACTCATCCGAGGCTTGTTGTTCTATTTCATTCTTAAGATTTCTTACGTGGCGGGTCCCAAACCCAGCGCACAACCCTGGAGGGGATGTTTCGCCTTCTCACTTTGCCTCGCCTTCAAAACGATGTTTTTTGGCTACGCAGAGAATACTTGGTCGAAGACTGGAAGTCGTGAGCTGCTTGGCCCATATGAAAAAGAATCGTTGCGGGCCACTCCCAACTAAATGGCGATCAGAGAACTTTCCTCACTTGAGCGAACTTCTACACATGACTCCATCCTTTCTTTCTTTATTCTACTACATTTTTTTAAACACTACCATTCAAACGGATCCTCCGTCGAAACGATGCTATAAATTCGCTGGAAAAAAGTAAGCAGTAATGTGCCTCCTGTTGTGATCAACCATTCAGAAGAATGTACATAATGTGGAATGTAAACTGTAGTATTTGTTCGTCGAGAAAGGGTTCTTATTAAGTTTATTATTATTTAGTATGATTAAGCCCCTCGCCATAGAGTAAAGCATAACATTTTTGAAATAGTTTCTTTAATAATTCATTACAAACACTTACAGGTCACAAACCAAAAAAATTATGGAATTGAGTCTTTCTCGTGGCCAGGAAAGAGTTCAGATCTCAATCCAATTGAGAACTGCTGGTATTACATGGGCAAAAGGAAAAGAGCGCGCAAAAAGTGTAAAAGGAATGGAAAAAATTATTGAAGCTTTGTGGAATGAAGAAGAAAATATCTTCAACGCTTGCTTGAATATGTTTATACATGTCCACTCTGTTAAGTGTAGAGTGTTGATCGAAATTTATGCTAAAGACTTATATTTAAGAAACAGTCTGATTTCTTCTTCTTCTTAATTGCTGTAGACACCGCTTACGCGATTATAGCCGAGTTAACAACCGCGCGCCAGTCGTTTCTTCTTTTCGCTACGTGGCGCCAATTGGATATTCCAAGCGAAGCCAGGTCCTTCTCCACTTGGTCCTTCCAACGGAGTGGAGGTCTTCCTCTTCCTCTGCTTCCCGCGGCGGGTACTGCGTCGAATACTTTCAGAACTGGAGTATTTTCATCCATCCGGACAGCATGACCTAGCCAGCGTAGCCGCTGTCTTTTAATTCGCTGAACTATGTCAATGTCGTCGTATATCTCGTACAGCTCATCGTTCCATCGAATGCGATATTCGCCGTGGCCAACGCGCAAAGGACCATAAATCTTTCGCAGAACTTTTCTCTCGAAAACTCGCAACGTCGACTCATCTGTTGTTGACATCGTCCAGGCCTCTGCACCATATAGCAGGACGGGAATTATGAGTGACTTATAGAGTTTGGTTTTTGTTCGTCGACTTTACTTCTCCATTGCCTACTCAGTCCGAAGTAGCACCTCTTGGCAAGAGTAATCCTGCGTTAGATTTCCAGGCTGACATTGTTGGTGGTGTTTACGCTGGTTCCAAGATAGACGAAACTCTCTACAACTTCAAAGTTAAGACTGCCAACAGTGACGTGAGAGCCAAGTCGCGAGTGCAACGACTGTTTTTTTATGACAAGAGATATTTCGTCTTGCCCTCGTTCATACCAGACCCATTTGCTTTTTCTTCTTTGTCCAGTTTGGATAAATCAGAACTAACGGCGCAGGTGTTGAGGCCGATGATATCAATATCATCGCCAGCAGCTGTACACTCTTATAAAAGATTGTACCTGCTCGATTCAGTTCTGCAGCTCTAATAATTTTCTCCAGCAGCAGATTGAAAAAATCGCACGATAGGGAGTCGCCTTGTCTGAAACCTCGTTTGGTATCGAACGGCTCGGAGAGGTTCTTCCCGATCCTGACGGAGCTTTTGGTGCCGCTCAACGTCAGTTTACACAGCCGTATCAGTTTTGCGGGGATACCAAATTCAGACATCGCGGCATAAAGACAGCTCCTTTTCGTGCTGTCGAAAGCAGCTTTGAAATCGACGAAGAGGTGGTGAGTATCGATTCTCCTTTCACGGATCTTTTCCAAGATTTGGCGCATGGTGAATATCTGGTCGGTTGTTGATTTACCAGGTCTGAAGCCACACTGATAAGGTCCAATCAGTTTGTTGACGGTGGGCTTTAATCTTTCACACAATACGCTCGATAGAACCTTGTACGCGATGTTGAGGAGGCTAATCCCACGGTAGTTGGCGCAGATTGTGGGGTCTCCTTTTTTATGGATTGGGCATAGCACACTTAAATTCCAATCGTTGGGCATGCTTTCATCCGACCATATTTTGCAAAGAAGCTGATGCATGCTCCTTATCAGTTCTTCGCCGCCGTGTTTGAATAGCTCGGCCGGCAATCCATCGGCCCCTGCCGCTTTGTTGTTCTTCAGGCGGGTGATTGCTATTCGAACTTCTTCATGGTCGGGTAATGGAACGTCTGCTCCATCGTCATCGATTGGGGAATCGGGTTCGCCTTCTCCTGGTGCTATGTGTTCACTGCCATTCAGCAGGCTGGAGAAGTGTTCCCTCCATAATCTAAGTATGCTCTGGGCATCGGTGGCTAGATCACCTTTGGGGGTTCTACAGGAGTATGCTCCGGTCTTGAAACCTTCTGTAAGCCGCCGCATTTTTTCGTAGAATTTTCGAGCATTACCCCTGTCGGCCAGCTTATCAAGCTGTTCGTACTCACGCATTTCGGTCTCTTTCTTCTTCTGTCTGCAAATGCGTCTCGCTTCCCTCTTCAACTCTCGGTATCTATCCCATCCCGCACGTGTTGTGGTCGATCGTAACGTTGCGAGGTAGGCAGCCTGTTTTCTCTCCGCTGCGACACGGCACTCCTCGTCGTACCAGCTGTTCTTTAGCACTTTCTGAAAACCAATGGTTTCGGTTGCAGCTGTACGTAAGGAGTTTGAAATTCCGTCCCACAGTTCCCTTATACCGAGTTGTTGACGAGTGCTCCCATAGAGCAGGAGTGCGAGCCGAGTAGAAAATCGTTCGGCTCACTGTTGTGATTGCAACTTTTCGACGTCGAACCTTCCTGGTGTTTGTTGACGTGCGTTTTTTGCTGCACAGAGGCGAATCTTAGCTGCAACAAGATAGTGGTCCGAGTCGATGTTAGGACCTCTGAGCGCACGCACATCTAAAACACTGGAGACATGTCTTCCGTCTATCACAACATGATCGATCTGGTTGGTAGTTTTTCGATCCGGAGACAGCCAGGTAGCTTGATGAATTTTCTTATGCTGGAATCTAGTACTACAGATAACCATATTTCGGGCCCCGGCGAAGTCGATCAGCCTCAACCCATTTGGGGATGTTTCATCGTGGAGGCTGAATTTACCGACCGTTGTGCCAAAGACACCTCCTTTGCCCACCCTCGCGTTGAAGTCGCCAAGCACGATTTTGACATCGTGGCGGGGGGCAACTCTCATAAGTGCGCTCAAACCACTCATAGAAGGCATCTTTGGTCATATCGTTCTTCTATTCCGTTGGGGAGTGGGCGCAGATCAGCGATATGTTAAGAACTTTGCTTTGATGCGGGTTATGGCTAGGCGTTCATCCACTGTTGTGAATGACTGTACTCGGTGATGGAGTCTCTCTCCCACCATGAATCCCACACCAAATTTACGCTAGTTTAAATGGTCACTGTAGTAAATGTCACAAGGACCTACTCGTCTCAGTCCTTGTAACGTTCATCGCATTTCTTGGACGGCGGTGATGTCAGCCTTTGTTTTCACGAGGACATCAACCAGCTGGGCAGCGGCACCTTTCCAATTAAGGGACCGGACATTCCAGGTGCATGCCCTCAATTCGTAGTCCTTATTTCGTTTGCCATCGTCGTCATCAAAAGGGGGGTCTCTCATCCGAGGCTGTTTGCGCTTTTTCATTAGGGGTTTTTTTCACGTGGCAGGTCCCAAACCCAGCGCACAACCCTATGCAGGGGATGTTTCGCCTTCTCACTTTAGCTCGCCTTCAAACGGATGTTCTTAGGCTACCCAGAGGATACTTGGTCCGAAGACCGAAGTCGTGAGCTGCTTGAGTCACATGTAAAAGAATCGTTCCTGGCCACTCCCAAGTGGATGGCAATCAGAGAACTTACCTCACTTGCGTGAACTTCTACACATGACTCCATTCTCCAACAGTCTGATTTACAGCTACAATAATAACCACGCCCACATCCCATACAAAAATTACATTCAAACTACTAAACCCTATAACTCTCTAAAGGAATACTTCACAAACAGTAATGGTTACGGTGAAGATCTTCCGTATCATCTTTATACTCTGTCCGGTGTATGTGTCTTAGTTTCCGCGATATCGCTCTGAAATTTACCCATGTCACTATCAGATAACAATGGGAGTGGCAATGTACACTTTTAGATGAAAACCCACGTCTCACTATTAGACCGATTTGAATCACATTTCTTTTCGTTCCCTTGGCCTTCTTTTACTTAAGTTACACTTTTAAATCGATGTAAATCCTTAAACTGTAAAATTGCCGCAATCATAGTGTCGATAAATAAATGAATTGAAATCACAAATAGTGTTTTCAATACCAATGAACTATGTAAATTGTTTATTTGTGAAATTATTTTTTTGCGTGAAATTACTGAAATCCATTTACGACGGTAAGGACTCCATCAAATATACTTGCTTTTTACGTTAAATTTGTGTTCACTGAATTGCTCATCTGTTTGCGCATGTATGTATGTATATGTGTCAACACGTGCACAGACAATAACATTTATGTGAAAATGCCAACAATGGAATGACTTTGTGGCATTGTAACTACTAACTAATGGCAAGCCCTGAGCCAAACCGCTTTGGCAGCAGCCGAGCATTCAACTGAATGACAAATATTTGCACAGCAAAGGCAAACAACAAACAAACAATCGCGCAACAATGGAAATATTTGTAAACATTTTTACTGAATTCATTTTGTGCGCCAATTGGTTGTCGGCTCTTAATGAATTCATCAAGGCGAAGCAAAAAAATAAAAAAAATCCTTCAACTATAGCCACAAAAAGTAAATGCATAAATATTTGATTTCCGTTAAAAAAAATTCATTTTCAAATTTTTTTATAAATTTTCGCCACCAATTGCGCAAATTAGAATAGTTAAGGTACAATCAACTCATTAAACTTTTTAACCACTAATGCTGGCTATCACAACCCCCGCTGTGCCCACAAGCCAACAAAAGCTATGCCGAATTGCTCGAATCGGTTGACCGAATTGCAGTAATTCCGAGCAACACTGCCGTCATGTTTTAATTAACTGTTAATTCGACCAATGATTCAACACATTTATTACCTGCCAATTGTACACGCTCGCATACAAGCCTAATTAGTGTGACATATAGGCCTTATAGCCTTCAACTGCAGACCTGGTATATATATATATTATAGCAATTCTCATTTGATGGGAAAATTGATGGATTATCTGGCCGGCTGTCGGTTTCAAAATGAAACCACTTGTGTCCGCCACAATCAAACGTAATTGATAACGGTACACACACATATGTGCCAATTAACTCAGGCTGTTTGCATAGAAGCAATATCGCATCAAAATTAACATGTTTACATTGTTTGTATACACACATGGTATGTAGCAATCAATGTCCAGCGGTGCGTATGAGTGATCGCGGCACTGTAGGCACACAAAGCGTTTTTAATGCCATTCGGGTAAGTGGTTCCAAATTTTGGTAAATGGTAAACGTGCAGTAGGCTGATTTCATCTGTGATCATGAAAAGTGATGTTTTATTATATCTTTATTTCTTGCTACCAGGAGCGCAAATATATATTATGCATTCCATAAAGTAAACGTTGCGATTTTTAGAATGGATAAAAATATCGAAAAAATAATTTGTCTCAAATATTGTGTTTTTAACCAAATTTCATATGCAGAATCATTGCAAATGTTAGAAAAGACTTACGATGATTACGTCTTATCAAAAGCACAAGTCTACAAGTGATACAAAGCCTTCAAAGACTGTCGTAAGATCACCTGCCTCGTTCTGGACGACCTTCGACCTATTCTACAAATGAAAATATTAAAAAAGTGAAGGGTATGGTGATTGAAAATGAGGCAAGTGTTAGAGAGATGACAAAAGAATTCGACATCTCTCACAAGTCTGTTCAAATGATTTGGTGAATATTTTGGATATGAAACGCTCAACTCGTCCCGATAAAGCTGAATTTTCTTCAAAAAGAGTGCCGTAAACAAGTATTTTTGGACATGGTTTACGTGCAATTCGGATCCCACATTCATGGAAACCACTATAACTGCCAAAAAGACATGGCTTTATGAGTTTGACTCGCAAACAAGTCAACAATCATCGGAATGGAGGGGAAAAAAACGTCCCGAAACCAAAATAAAACACCCAAAGTAGCTCAAAAATAAAGGTGATCAAGGTTTTTTTTTTGATATTCGTAGTTTGGTGCATCATAAAATTGTTCCTGAGGGACAAACGGTCAGTAATGAGTAAAACACGCTCACGCGGTTGATCGGGTCCCAACATATGAGATTTCACCGGCGGTGCCACGCCCGTGATCCAATTTTCACATAACATCTTGGTGGTAAAATTTAATGTATTTAGTTATTGATTTATCGCGCTTTTAGTGTTTTTTAACAGTACTGTTATATGTGGAGTGAGCGCGATTTTCAACCGATTTTCGGCCATTTTCACACTTTCGGTAGAAGTTCTTAAAGGATTTGTACTCAGTAAGTTTGGTTGTTATAGCTTAAGTGGTTTAGGAGATATGTACAGACATGACAGAACCTTATGACATACTTGTATATAAAAGCACTTTTATGTTATTTAGAATTACTTAAAATATTCAATTCGCGAAAATTTTCATGGAATTATTTTTTATTATTTGGACGTCTTTTACTTTTGACGATCAATAACCGTTGTTCATTGATGGTATGGTGAATTGAATCGCGATGATAGGTCAGAAATTGAAAGAAAGAAATTCAGAAATTGTTCTGGAAACTACAGATGTTGTGTTAAAAAATACGATAAAGCTGCTCGGGAAACGTCTATGACAGGATGACAGTTGAGTAATCATAGATTTACTCGTATGAGCCGGAAAGTATGAATGAGCCGAAACCAAAAAAAGTTGGTCGCGGACGAAGCACTTCCAAGCAAATGTTTGCCAGCTTTTGTTTTTTATTGGAACAACTCGACAACCATACCACCGGAAGAACGCAGAACAGTAAATTCTGAGTTGTACGCAAAAAACAGGAAATCCAACATCTGTTTAGGTTTATAGGAAATAATTAAATACATTTTAGGTATGCCCGACAATTTTTGTTTTGAAAATATTGATAACTTGTTCCTGAGATATAAAATTGCGCCAACACGACACCCACGTCCAATTTTTATCCAACCAGGTTGTGGAATTTAAAGTTACCTGATTACGTAAAGCAATCAAATGAATGCGGTGGACTTGTCACTCATGAATATTTATAGAATGAGAAAGCCTGGTGCAAAGTGGATGTCCCGAGATCATATTCCAAGCAATTCATATTGTCTCAGTTCCACGAAAACGCTGGCATAGCTTCATGAATTGGAGTTCAAATTGTTTTCGCATTCATTGTATTAGGCGAACCTTTTCCCAATGACTTTTTCCTGTTCTCAGATGTCAAGAGAATGCTCACTGAAAAAAAATTGAGCAATATTGAAGAGCTTAACGCCCCATTTCTACTTGTTTATAAAGATGGATTAATTCAAAACAAATAATTCAAGAAAAAATATAACCGTTGAAAAACTTAAATCTTACTACTAATGCAATTAAAAGCCTCAATTGCAGGTCATTAACAATGCATTATGTAATTTGTTCATGCTCGCGGCACTTTAACACTTTCGTTAATTGTTTAATCAAATCTAATTTTGTCCCCCACTTGGAGTTCATTATGTATTAGCCAATAAACCGCTTATATTCATCTATTTATTTAGGCGCTTATTAACATTCAATTGTTGTTTTTTGTGATCTAATGTTTTCTTTTTATATTCCATGAATAATTGAGGGCGACTTCTGCGCTGCAAGCAAATTAATTGACAATTTGAATAAATTACGAGTACAATACACAATGCATTCCTGTTTAATTAATGTCACATGCACACAGATAACGGTAAATGGAAATTGATTATGCATACGTGTACATTGAGATAAACGAATTAGTTGCATGCAATTATAAATATTGCTCGTGACACTTGAATTGTCGGCATTTACACACACACACACACACACACACACAAAATATACACACTACAATGTTTTATTAATCGGAAGGAATTAGTGCAAATTTATGCGAAATATTTATTCTATGTTAAAAACATAGTAAAGTTTCCAGCAGTTTTTCCATTAAAATTTATTGAAAATTGTAAATAGTCGTAGAGTAATATAAAAGATATAAAGGGTGTGTCAATTTGTGTACTTTTGGACTTTAAAAGTTACTACTCCTGCAAATTGTCCATTAACTAAAACTAAAATTAATTGGCAAAAAAGAAAGGACGAGTTCGTAGATGGGCGAAATTGAAAAAAAAATAAATCGAAAACCTATAATATGCCATAACTAAGCAGACTGAAATATAAACATGTAATTATATACATATAAATAATCGAGCAGGTACAGTCTTTTATAAGAGTGTACAGCTGCTGGCGTATGCTGGCGTGATATCGATATCATCGGCCTCACCGCCCGCGCCGTTAGTTCTGATTTCTCCAGACTGGACAAAGAAGCAAAGCAAATGGGTCTGGCAGAGAGGGCAAGACGAAAAATCCTGTCGTCAAACAAACAGTCGTCGCACTCGCGACTTGGCTCTCACGTCACTGTTGACAGTCACAACTTTGAAGTCGTAGATAATTTCGTATATTTAGGAACCAGCATTAGCGTCACCAACAATGTCAGCCTGGAAATCCAATTGAAAAGTAAAGTCCTCTCTCGACGAACAAAAGCCAAACTCTATAAGTCGCTCATAATTCCCGTCCTGCTATATGGTGCACAGGCTTGGACGATGACAGCAACCGATGAGTCGCAGTTACGAGTTTTCGAGAGAAAGGTTCTGCGGAAGATTTATGATCTTTTCCCGATGGTCAATGGCGGATATCGCAGTCGATGGAACGATGAGCTGTACGAGATATACGACGACATTGACATAGTTCAACGAATTAAGAGACAGCGGATCACTGGTTAGGTCATGTCATGTCTGAATGGATGAAAACACTCCAGGACTGAGAGTATTTGACACAGTACCCGCCGGGGGAAGCAGAGAAAGAGGAAGACCTAAACTGCGTTTGAAAGACCAAGTAGAGAAGGACTTGGCTTCGCATGGCATTTCCAATTGGCGTCACGTTGCGAAACGAAGAAACAACTGACGCGCTGTTGTTAACTCGACTATAATCGCGTAAGCGGTGTCTACGCCAGTAAAGAAGAAGAAGAATATATATAAAGCGGTGCCCCTTGGTGTGGTCTAAAATTTTTGAAAAAATAAATTTAACAGGTTTAATGCACATATCTTCTAAGCCAATAAAACTATAATAACCAAATTCTTTTAGGACAATTCCTATAAAAGCTCCTACTGACAGTGTGAAAATAGATGAACTTCGAATTATAGCCCCGCCCTCTCCGCATATAAAGGTTTTGTGAAAACCCACATTTAGGTCTAATCACATATCTCCGCACCTACTAAGCCAATTTCAACCAAATTCGGAACATAACATTATCCTGATGATCCTTTATTGTACTGCGAAAATTGGCGCAATGGCACTACAACTCTTCAGACGCTCACGTACCGAATATATGGACCCCAGTGCGGATTCCTGACTTTTTGTTGAAAATGCGAAAGGTATTTTAGTGAACGTATTTGTCTGATAACGCTTTACCATTGTACCTAAAATGGAAAAAATCGGATGAAAACTTGCCCTAGGCCCCATAGAATGAACAAACCTTATGCACTTGACGGTAAGAATGAAATGTCATCGGTCTTTGACAATATTCCAACCAAGTATTCCGGAACAAGTTTAATTAAAATAAGTGACAAAATTTTTCTAATCGGATGTGTTTAAATTTATATGATTGACAAACGGATAGACAGACAGACTTTCAGAACTAAATACATATCGACATATATAAGAATTGTTATTATGAATTAGAATATATAAGAATTACATGCATATATACATATATTTTTATTAAAATGGGTCAAAAATGGATATTATTCGCTTCCTACTCTGAAAAATAAGCTCTGAAACACTTCTAAGAATGTCTCTTATAGCTCATGAGCTCTTAATTGTAAGTGGAAGATTCTCATTCTACAGTTTTATATTTATACCATTAACAGGGTATATTAAGTTTGCCACGAAGTTTGTAACACCCAGAAGGAAGCGTTGGAGACACTATAAAGTATATATATAAATGATCAGTCTGTTGAGCTGAATCGATTTAGCCATGTCTGTCTGTCTGTATATATACCAACTAGTCTCTCAGTTTTTAAGATATCGTTTTGAAATTTGACAGACGTCATTTTCTTTTCAGGAAGCTGCTCATTTGTCGGAAATGCCGATATCGGACCTCTATAACATATAGCTACCATACAAACTGAACGATCGGAATCAAGTTCTTGTATGGAAAACGTGCACGTTTGACGATATATCTTCACGAATGGTATGAGTTATTGTTCATAGAAATAATCTAATATACGAAAAAATTGTTCAGATCGACTGACTATAGCATATAGCTGCCATACAAGCCGAACAATCGGAATCAAGGGCTTGTATGTAGGGGTATGCGAATCCAGTTCGATTCGAGTCGAATCGAATCCTTAGATTCGATTCGATATTCGAGTCAAATATCGAATATTTCGAATAGTTCGAATAATTCGAATTATTCGAGCTATTCGAATTATTCGAACTATTCGAATTATTCGAACTATTCGAATTATTCGAACTATTCGAATAATGCGAATATATGGGTCGATTGATTTTTTGAAAATTTTAAACGAAAATGACAAATGTACGTCGGATGCATGACAGAAATTCAGATACTACTGGCGCTAATTAAAAAATCATGCAAATAGTCAAATATTAAAATTATTCGAATTATTCGAACTATTCGAATAGTTCGAGTAATTCGAATAGTTCGAGTAATTCGAATAGTTCGAGTAATTCGAATAGTTCGAATAATTCGAATAATGCGAATATTCGGGTCGAATCTCGAATCGAATAATTCGGTTCGATTCGCGTCGAATAATTCGAAATTTCGAATATTCGCATGCCCCTACTTGTATGGAAAACTTGCACATTTGACTTAGTATCTTCACGAAATTTGACATGGATTACTGCTTAAGTTAATAATATAATCTGCGAAAAAAATGTTTACATCGGATTACTTTTGGCAATTTTGCAGGTCAGATAACAATGCCATACAAAACGTCTAAATCCATTTCTTTATTAAACAACCTTAATGTTTTTAGCAAACAACCAGGCTACAAAGAACTAGTAAAATGCACCTGTGAAGGGTATATTAGCTTCGATCCGGCCGAAGTTAATGTTTTTTCTTGGTTTTTCTTAAATCTTTCAAATCTTGTTTCCGACTACTTGGAAACATATCTCATTTCGTAGATTTTTCCTAAAATATGGCTGCCACATAAATTAACGCAAAAACAACTAATGGATCGAATTTCCGTCCGTCTGAAGAAAGTTAGCGCCTAGAAATGGCCAACTTTGATCAATAAGAAAATACTAGTATTGTATCAGGACAATGTCAGGCCGCAGACAATCAATATATACCCGATAATTTGGTTAAGACAACCTTGTGTATCTTTGGCCTTTTCCTGTCTACCGCAAATGATTTTTCTGGTGAAAAATTTGACTCAAGTGAAGCTTGCGAAAACCGATTTTTCCAGTTTTTTGTCAACAAGGATGAGTTTCTATGAGCGTAGCACTACCTATAAAATTACCTTCAAAAAGGTAGAATACAGTGTAGATTTGACCTACTTAAATCGGATCATTCTAATTTAGCTAAATATTGCTTTTAATATAGCAAAAATATTGGTTTTTAGTTGGCTATACCTTATATAGTGTGTGCAAAAAGTTATGAGAGCATAAAAATACATATCAATAATTTTAAAGTATATATAGTATGCACCTGTATATTTATATTTCTACGGTTAAGAGCGTATCATTATTTACATCACGCTCTTAACGCGACATCCTATAAAAAGTAATTTAACTAAATTTAAAGTAAAACATACAAATAATTCAATAAAAAGTTTTTTTTTATCGCCGAATAAAGTGTTTTATATAAATATTAAATTACAATTCAATGGATTGGTTGATGAAAAAACATATCAAATATTGCAGCTGCAACCATAAACATTTATAAGGTGAAATACACTAACAGACACCGGCATGAATTGGTATTTAGAAAGGCGTAAGAATTACATGAGCATTAAGCACATCCTTTAACACAAATAAGCTCGGGTGTTTTACACTTTGAACACTAAAATTTTCAGAATGTAAAATTGTTAAATCTATACAAGAAAAAATATAGCAAGTACATACAAGTATGTAAGTACATAACCGCCCGCATGGTCGGAGAGAAACAAATTTTACAAAAATTATTCTAAAATATTAAATGAAAATATTACCACCTCCAATGCCAGCAGCACTAATCTCCCGCCTAAACATCTAATACTATATATTTATTGTGTAAAGAATTTGCTTACTTATTTCTTTTAATATTTTCCAATGGCAATAGCAATTTCTACTTTTGTGCACAAAATCAGTGGAAGCAGGTTTACGAAAAAGTTATCGATCATTGCCGCCCAATGCACGTAGCACTCCGGCACAATTGCAAACACTGCAGCAAAGCATCAGAAACATAATGTGCTGAAGTTGCCTTGAAATCTTTCAGTAAATATTTGAATTACATACAAAGCACGCATTTATAACGCCACGCACGAGAAGAAACGAATGTGTGGAAGGCACATACACATATACTAATATTTCAACTTGCAACGTGATGCTGCTTAATCGTCAGCTGTACGGAACACCTTATGCCTTTCACGCTTGGAGGAAAATTTTATACAAATATTTTTAAATTTGAACAAAAATTATTAAAATTTTAAAGAATTGCTTCTATCAGCGCCTTTTGTTACTCGTTGAAACGAGATTGTGTTACACAACAAAAAATTATCACAGCAAAAATGTTCATCTTGTGATGTTATTCAAGAATCAAGCCATTTTTCGGTGTCATCTTGTGAATGGAATTGCTTCTGAACCAGCCATGTGCGAGTCCCAACGGAATCGGACGGTGCAAAATATAAGGAATATTGCGAGTGGCATGGGACTTCTCCATTAAATGTTTGTAGGTAGGTTTTAACGGGTTTGGCAACCTGAAGTCGAATGTTCTCTTGCAGCAGAATCACTTCTTCGTGCCTTCTCTGGTATTGAGGTCAAAATAAACTTAAGTTCTTTATTCCCAGTCATGAGTCATTCCCAGCGCATGTAGTCTCTTTGAAATGACTTGGCGGATGACTTCCATTGCTGAAGCAGTCTCTTCTTGCGTTTGACATGTATACCATTCGAGGGTCTTCAATTCACGTCTTCGAAGGTTTTTGGCCTTCCTAAACACGGACCATCGTTAATATCGAAATCACCATGTTTAAAACGAGAAAACCAATCACGGCATGTTGTTTCACTGGGGCAGCACCTCTATAAACTTTTTGGAGCTCACGATGAGCTTCAGCCGCCGATATCGATATACTACAGGTAAAAAATCAACACTTCCTCGCAAATGACGATTTGAAAGATATATACGCACAACCAAAAGTACATGACACATTGACAAAATCAGTAATGCGGAAACGCATTTTCTTTTTCTACTCTCTTGGCTAAGTTTATCACGTTTTGGACGTATCAAAATCGATCACCAGTAACTGCTGGAGCCATCTATTGACAAGCAGCGAGAACTGGTAGCTCAAAGACTTTGAAAGATTACACAAATTCAAATATACATAGGTATCAAAAGTTTAAAAAAACTTTGCTCTAAAAATATCTGCATAAGGATGCCAATTGTTTTAATTTTTAATTCAATAAGATTAATAAAATAAATTAATTTTTACAATATTTATATAGTGCATAATCAAATAAAAAATAAACATTTTCCAACTATAGTATAGTATAGAACACTGCCGCTGAGGATTGTATCAAAACCAACATTAAATCATTTCCCTCTTTGAATGGTATTAGAAAGCTGAACACAAAAACTGTGACACATGCCTAAGAATGTCATTGTGTAGACGTGTCGCTAGTGAAATTGTGAAAAACGGTAAACTTTAAAGTACTTGCGACAAAAATAAATCTCTTATTGTTGAATGTAACGAAATGCAAGCGCATTCTTCTGCAGATTGCACTGGAAGTTTTCAAACAAACTTTTGTCAATATTTGCTCCAACGCACATGTCTTATAACTTTGTTGGTTTTACGCTTTGCAAGTTGGTACGATGGTAAATACATACTTATATTTTCGTATATAAATATGTCTCATAATTTTATATGTATGTATATTTTACATATACAATAGAAAATGTATTTAACATTTGGTCAGTTATTCCCTTTCATCAAGTTCATCCTGGCTTTGGGACCAGACTGCCTGCAACTTTCCAAGGATTGAATGGTTAGGCTTAGAACTAACTCTATATATACCCAAAAAGTGTTCTGGAGTCTCTTCGTTTAGAAGGTAAAGTCAATGTTTTGCCGCAGATATATGGATATATATCTATAAATGGGTTCGGCGCCAAATTTAGACGTTTGTGCAAACTCAACTGTGGCGTCATATCCTAGTGTTGCAATCTGGCAACCGACCACTTGATCGTAAAGTTTGATATTTTTAATGGAACCTTTTGATATACTACCACTATTTGTGTTGCTTACAGTAACTTATAATATTCATCTCGGTAAAAAAATGGAATTAAATCGCAAACACTTTGTGCTATTATATTTCATAACTTTCGACGGGGATTATCTCAGCAACATCCAATTTTGACGATGAAGCTTCATCAAAGGTCAGTGTTTATCGATGGTACGGTGAATTCAATCGAGGCCGCAGTTCAGTCCAAGAGGGATTTCGTGAAGGTCGCCCCTTTATGTGAGATAAAGACTTTTATAGGCATTAGTGGGATCAGCACACACTCAAAATTGTATGAACTTTAGAGTTTAAAAACTGTTTATTCTATGTGGATCACACACAATTTGTCGATCCCTCAAAAAAAAAGGCTCGTGCCGCTTGGTCGAGAGAAATAATAAAAAAATACGAAAGTGGTACCTCGACAAACTTCCATGAAATCGTGACAGATAACGAAATGTAGATTTACTCGTATGAGCCAAAGCCAACAAAAGTTGGACGCAGACCAAGCACTTCCAAACAAACAAATGGTTAACTACACATATCACAACCATGCCACTAGTAGAACGATTAATTACTTCGAGGAGATTATTTAAGCTATTCAGTTTCTGTAACGAAAATTTCCACTTCTTCTCATCTCAAAGCGGGACGATAAATGACTGTTCACTGAGACCTCCAATTTTCCCTGAATTTGACTTATTGTTGTAGGGTTTTTTTGAAAAGCAAAGAAGACGCCACAATCTTCTGACCGTTAGCGGTCCTAGCCAAATAATTTGCCAGACTCATCATTATATCGACTATAAAAGTAACCTAGTTTTCAAAGTTATGGTTAACTAGGCCTTACAATAATTTAATTTCTAAATTTTATTTAATTTGGATCCACACATTTAATTTTTTCTGCACTCTTCTTCTTTAGTTCCAAGTTTAAAACAATATTTCGTGTTCCCCCCATCGAGTCCTCGGCATATTAAATACATTTGTTCCTTAGTAACATTTTCCAATAAATAAAATTAAATTAATCAACTGCAATATGATTCATAACTTTTGGACAACAACATTATTTGCTGCCGAAAGTTCCCAAAAAACAACAACAACGCGCTGACACACAAGTCGCACGAGTCACCTTCGCTTTGGCAGTTTGTCCTGATAACCCCGATGTACGGAGCGACACAAGCGACTGTTTTGTGTGCATATGTATGTAAGTACTTATATAGTATATATGTACATATGTATATAAGTCCGTGTATGTGTAGAGTGCATGAATATAATGCGACATTAATACTGGATGAAAAGTGTGCTATACGTGACTTAAGCGCCATATCGAGTCGAACACGCTCAGCCTATTTATTTGCAACAAATCAGCGCCGCCTTGCTAGCAAAGTGTCTAAGCCCCTCAGTACGCCTGCAATAACTACGGTACATACATATGTATTATAAACACTCGTGCCACGGACGCTATGGCGCTTGCCACTCGACTCACATCGTCGGCGCGTCTGTAGTGGTAAACGGTGCAACGAACTGTGAAACGACTTCATTATACATAATATTGTTTGTTAAAGTCGCCGAGGCAGCAACAGCAAGAGCAGTTGTCTTCGATTGGCCCGGCTAGCACGGGGGATAAGGAGGCGGCGACATAAATATTGCCATATAAGATTTACTTTATGATTTATAGCATTTCGCCGCTTTACTAGAGCATTAGCAGCACACAAGAGAAGAGATGCAAAGCCAGAGGCTAGGTGATAACAGCTAAGTATGAGGCTAAATGCAGTTTCTAAGAAAGTTCTCTACGCACATCAGTTATCTTTAAAGCGTCTTTAGAGTATTCTAAAGATATAGGAAGCTATAAAAAATGTTTGATGCTCAAAGCGGACAGAATTTTTTACGAGCCGGTATTTGAAGACAACTTTAAGTATATGTACATATATGTGCTAGAAATAAACAAATATATATTCCACAAACACTAGGGATTGTCGTAAAAGTTGTTTTTTCTTTTTAATTTTTCAATGTTAGCTAATACCTCCGAGGTTAATTATTGATCATTTTTAAGTTTATTGAATTTTTAACTAAGCTGTCCGAAACCCTCACTAGCGGACGCGAACGTTCTTAATCGTTGAGTATAAATATGGAAATTTCTAACTCTAATGAATTTAAAGGTTATTAGTTGTGTCAAACCCATTGAATTTAACCTCCCTACCCAATTTGGTAGAAAGAGATGTTTACTATCCTGAACTCCGTTCCTACATTCTCGCGAATAAAAGCACTACAAGAGTTTTTATAAATTATAATAAACAAAAATGGTGTGGGACGTCAATGAAATTATTTTTTTCTGTGAAAGTACATTTGATGCCATTATGCACGCGTCAAATCGCACGACCGAGGCGGTTAATTGACTGGACTATTTCTTGAGATAACACAACAAACCGATTGTGACATTCGCTGTGTAGCTTGTGGCGCCGTTCTGTTGGAACCACATAGTTTTCAAGTCCATATCATCCAATTCGGGCCAAAAACATTCGGTTATCATTGAGTGGTAGATTCCCTTTCACAGTAACGTGCCAGTCTTGATCATCACGGAAGAAGTGCGGCACAATGTCGACGCCGGCCCATAAACCGCACCAAACCGAAATGTTTTCGGCATGCAATGACTCATAGAGTACGTGGGGATTGCTGCCTGACCATATTTTGCTTATTGACGAAGCCATTCAGCCAGTAATGAGCCTCATCCCAAAATATGATTTTTCGATGAAAATCCGGATCATTTTCAAGTTGTCGCTCAGTCCAATCAACGAACGTATGCCGATTCTGATAAAGCGGCTTCAGTTCTTGTGTCAATTTGATCTGGTAAGGATGTAGGCCAAGACCTTTTTGCAAAATTCGCCACAACACATGACAGAGATGTCCAACGCTTGAAAATGACGTGTGAGCGATTGATTTGGGTCTTCCTCAATTGAAATTTTTAGAAAAGAAGGTTATCGTCACCACAGAGACCTTCTTTGAAAATATCAAGAAAAGTTAAGATGTGTTAATAAGTTTAAACATCAAGTATCAGCAATGGCTTTATTTTTATGGAGATAGTGAAAGCTTTGATAGTCAAACGATACATATCGTGGCGTATCCTCAAAAGAAGCTTAAATATATTTCGAGTAAAACCTTTAGCAACAATCTTTACAGACGAAATCTACTTTATTATGGTTTAAGTTAAGTCCAAGTGACCACTTCGCAAAATTACTTGGGGTAAATTACCGACCAGTCAAGCGGTACGCCCTTTGTATAGTCAATCAAAGCTTTTGAAGTTACTTTAAACCTTAGCCGTTCAATCCTATAGTTTATGGGTTCAATTTCAATTTTGAGTCTGTACAATAAAATAAAATTAGCATCTTTATGTAATTTTAGAATAAATAATTTACTAACATTGAAAAGGTTAAATTTTGCAGATTGTACATTTTACCTTATTTTCTTTTCTAAATTATGTATTCTATGTATATTCTACACCTTTTTAACAATTTTGAAATTGTGGAGGAGTAACCTAATACCTCATCTGTACAAGCTGGAATGTTTGCTTGGATGTAGTACAAACACTTTTTTACTGTCGCCCCGTCGTACGTGGCGTATGAGTTATGTGATATAAAATTCGTTTAATGCCGTGGAAATTACGTTTCACATTTTATTTGTCAGTTCGTTGTACATACGCACTTAAGAGACTTTTTCTGGGCAAATGCTTTAAGCATTTAAAGTTGAATGACTCAGAGTTAAATTTTCCGTTTTATTGAGAAAGCTATAGAAATGTTCATTAATGGAGCAGGGAGACATTTCGACTTGAGTGCTTTAAAGCGATTTTTTTGTTCAATTAATTAGCGAAATTAAATTAAATTTTATATGATAAAATACATACTAAATATAAAAATTAGTGTATTCTCATATTTTATCCAATATCGCCCGAATTCAGTGCGTAAAAATAGTGTATCCAAGGTATGGTTTTGAAAAAATGTAAAACTCGTCGGACTTTAAAAGCCACCAAATACCGAATACGAGAACGTCAGTGCTTTGGCTGATTTTCTACCGAAATCTTGGTTTGTATGTTAGATATATTATTGAAATTAATAAGAAGTCTTTATTTCATATTTATCGGTAAATGTATGAGTTTTCTTAATAAAGACGAGTAAAAAGTTTATATTTAACAATCAGCTCAGATCTGCTTAGAAACAATATATTACATGTAGCGATATTCGATTTTTCGGTTGACTCTATGTCAAATACAATGATTAATATAAATATATCTTGATGATATTATGCGAACATACTATTTGAGAAATCGTTCAATAATAATACCCGATAATATACCCGACATTACTTTTTTATTTTATTTTTTTAATTTTATTTACTCTTCTCTGGTTGATCGTCAAAGAACTTCTTCAGATATTTGCAGGCCTTTAATTAATTTCGTTTAAATCAACTTAGAGAAGATTGATTTCGACCTTAGTAGCTCTCTGCTTGAGCTTCAAATTTGTTGTTTGTTCTGAAAAACAACTACGTAGAGATTATTACTTATGCCGCAAGAAAAATGGCATTCGCTTGCCAAATGGCACTCGACAAAAATGGAATTGAAATATTTTACTTTTTTCCAAGAGACAAATAACTCGACAAGCCACACATCTCTTTCGTTACATATTTCCATACGAGTACATTTGTTATTGCTACTTATAAGTATATGTTTATACATGTGTGCAGCACATTGGACGCGCAACATATTGCAATCAGCATGCCGCAACGCAATCGCGCTTCTCAGCAAAAAGGCTGTTAGACACACATTGTGCACATACTTACAGGCATGCGTGTAGTATGAAGAAATTTGAAAATATTTTTGCTCCGCCGAGAATGAAAAATAAATATTTTTATGCGCTGCAGTGACATATTTTGGAATATTAAATTTGTGGCAAGCATTTTATGAATATGACGGTAAGTACTGCAAAGAAGTCTGCGGCAACATAAACCAAATTGAAAGCAAGGCAAATATGTGATTCGATGGAGAATTGAAAAAATAAATTGAAATAAGAGAAATCTTTGGTATAAGATAGAAAATGAAGGATTGAAATGGATGGTGCATAGATTTCTTCTTTAAAAAATATTGAAAAAAGGTGTGTATTTTTCTCATAGTCTCCCATAAATTAACGAGATACTCAGTCAATGACAGGCAAGCGGGCGTTAGACTAAGGCTTTCAAATGACCAGCAAGACGTTTCGTATATTTTTTGTATAAAAAAAACTATTACATCAATCTTTGCTGAAGGAAAACGCCTTTCTATTTAGACCTTTCAGTAGAAAATAGGCCTCGTATGACTTAAAAAAAAACCTTCCAGTCTTGATAGTTTAATTATTGCTTGCTGATCTTAAGAGGATAGATAACCGTAATATCTGGTATTTTCTCTGTAGAATCCCTTGCATCTATTTAAGTTATAACCGGTTGTTGATCAAATTTGTAATAGATAAATGGTCTCAAGAACCCGTAGTAAGTCTCTCTGAATTCTGTTTTTGATATTATATTCTATTATTATACACAGACTTGACTTCGACGTACTAGTTGTATCTATTGCGACCACCAAACCGCCGATAGCATTCTACCTTAAACCCATTCATTTAACAACGCTTCCACTAGCCCCACCAACCACATCGCATTAGCTCATTTTTTGGACCAAGTTGCCACAAAGAAATTCAAATTAAGGGAAAAGCTCGCGAAAGCCAATTTCAGAATATTTTGTACAAACCAAATAAAGTCTCATGGCATGCTAAAGAGATTTGTTAAAGCTTTGGAAGTATTATATTTTAACAAACTTAATACTTCCAAAACTTTAACAAATCTCTTCAGCATGCCATGAGACTAAAGAGCTTTGTTAAAGATTTGGAAGCTCGATAGTCTATTTTAACAAGAGATGACTATAAAATAGTTTATAAACATTAATTTTGCAAAATTAAAAAAGATCCAGTCTCGAATATAAATTGCAAACTTTTTCGAAACTTTCTGTTAAACAACTTTTCAAAAGTTCGTATTCAACCTACGGCAACATTTTTTTGCCCTTTCCAATGAATTAGACTCAATCAGTTCTTAATTGTATTTCCATTATTTACTTACAGTTGTGAACGAGAAGTCATGCTGTCAATTAAATGTGCCAACTAACAGCTTGCCAAAGGCAAGAACTGCAATTTTTCAGTTTACTACTTTCCCTTGTCCCGCTCTCCCGCTCTCTCTAACAATGCAACATGTGCGTGCTACGCTGTGTGAAAATGAAGAATTCTTCGCTGTTGTTGCCACTGCCATCGATGGCAGCGAAAGCTTCATCGTTTGAAAAGTGAGTAGAAAAGGCACTCGGAGAAAAGTAGTGGGGAAAAAGAGATTTACAGAAAATATTTTGACGTACTTAGTATAGCAAGCATTCGAATGTTATTGTTATCGCTGGCGTGCAGTTTCTGACAGCGGAAAATTGCATGTTGCAGTTGCCAAAATGGCGTAAACTTTGCGTGATTTATTTTGCAGTTTGGGTTTGTGTATTTTGCGGAGTTTGGCAGTAGATTTAGCTTTGATTTACAGTTAGTGTCAAAACATTTCATTCCTTTCGATCACCTTTAAGTACTTTGAAAATTCGATAATTTTGGCTTGAGAAAAATGGACTTTTTGTAGCATTCAAAACTGCTGGGACCTTGATGAGAATTCTAACGGAACCAAAGGGAATTAAAGTTGGTAGTCTTTAAATACCGTAAGTAACTTGGGGTTATCAAGAGCAAGAGAGAGTCCTGATCAAAAGCTCCTACCATCAGCCCATCACCCAGGATACTAGTCGGATCTGCTTCCTGTATAATATTTTTTGCCAAATCTTGTCTGCCTGTTCTAGTAACTGTTTTTCTTTTTTTTTTTGGTTTTGTTCGTTTGATTTCGCAATTATTGAACTTCATTGCTGTTGTTCCCTGGTTTTTTGAGATTTCATCATTATGGTGGGTACTTCTGCACATTTTTCCATTGGTCTAGCTGTACAACCATCTGATTTGCTAATTTTGCTGAGATTGCATGTATACCACATTTATTTTTCAAGCCCGAATTTCTCGCTTATAAAAGGTGAACCATTCCGAGATTCCCTATTTTTTTAAAGAAAAAAACACACAAACCTTAAGTTTAATGAGGAATGTTTATTATCATTCGAAAGAAGATTCTTTGGCATTTAGTTATTGAATATTAACTCTTTCAAATGTTGGCTGCGGTTACATCTTGGATTGCCAAACCCTTGCGTGGCACAGTCTTGTTGAAACAAAATGTCGCCGAGGTCACGAGCTTCAATTTTAGGCATCAAATTGTCGGTTATCATGGCACATCTCGGATTCATCTTTGAAGAAATATGAACCTATGCTTCCATCAGCTCACAAGCCACGTTGTTTTTTGATGAATTGGCAGCTATTGAATCTTTTCAAGTTGTTTGTCGTTCCAAATGCGGCAATTTTGTTTGTTCACATACGCATTGACCCAGAAATCACTGAACAAAATTTGGGCTCGAAAGCCTCTGAGTTTCTTGAAACTTTTCAGAAGCCTATAAGACGAAGCGATGTCACTTAGTGAGGCTTCAATTCTTGCACAAGCTGTATTTTGTACACTTTCAATTTAAGATCTCGACGTAAAATGCGCAAAGTCATTGCATACGTAGGCCGAATTGCTGCGAATGGCACCGAATCGACTCTCTTCGTGTACACTTTGAGCTTCGGCTGCTATATTTTCTTCCCTGCATACTGGACGTGGCCTATTCAGTCGAATATTATCCAATAATGAATGCTGGGTCCCACAATGGGTGATGGAGTTGTGAATACTACGCAAAGTTTGCCGATTATGTTGACCATAAGTTGAGCGAAGCGCGTGAAATACGTTCTTTACAGAACATGAATTTTCGTAATAAAGTTTAACGATTTGTAAACGTTGTTCAGGCGAAGTCTTGTCATGATGAAATCTCAAACAATACTGAACAAAAATACCATAACACTTCGCATGATCTGCCAAAGAAAGGCTAATGAAAACAGTAACTCTATTTCTCACCCGTTATGTTTACCCTATATTTACGACAATCTCACCTCTGCAAAGATCACAAAAATCCTTATTATAATGTTTGGAACGTTTCAGATAGTTTTTAAAACAGCCATCATAGTTGTTACAGCGGCCGAAAACATTGAGATGCCCTACCGAAGGCTCTAAGTATCGAATAGAGTCACAGTTTACAATTTGGAATGCATTAAATCTCACATTTATCAAAATTCCGGGATCTCGATTGCATCCATTCGAATAGTTTCAAGAAATTTGAGAGGACCTGCTGCACTGTGAGTTCAAAAGTAAATTTGAATATATTGTTTATCTGATAATTTAAAATAATTGTTACTGATTGTTATCTCGTGCGAACAAACATTATATTGATATCTTCCGTACGTCGACTGCGCTCATCGTGCTTATGTATATGGCCTGTACTGAGCTTAGAAAACCGCTTAACTTAAACTTCTGTATCTCTATACATTGTGAAGGTTATGTATAACTACAAGATCTGTAGATTAAATAATAGCGGCTTTCTGTCGGAAAAGTGCAGTCTGATACTATACAAGAAATGCAGGTTTGGTCCCTGAGGTGCCTCCTCTCTGGAGAAGAGGTCGGCTTTGTGGGAGGCTATTTTGTAATTAAAAAAATTGTCTGTGGCACATTTTAATTGAATGATGAAGTAGTTACATTATGAACTAAACTCACAAATTAAACTCAACTCACATTCCTAAATCTTAATGCAATTTTAGCATTCATAGTTTTTGTTCAAAAGAAGCACGGTAAAAAAGTCCCTCTTGATCCCCATCACTTTAAAATAGTCACTAGCCCGACTGTAACGTTTCCGAAATGAAGAGCCATATACATATTGCTTTATTCGCAAAATACCATTCCTTTAAAGTAGTTCTACATTCCTGAATGTTTGGTTTTACTAGGCACATTATAAATTTAAGAGCAACAGCAATTTTCCACCAAATTGCTGCAATTTAAGCCTACGTGCGACTCAGCAACTCAACACATCTATTTTTTCATTATTTTATAATTGGACTAATAAGTCCGCAATTGCGCTTCGAAATACGAATAAAGATATTAACTACCCCACTTAATGGTAAAAACTCTCCTACAGGAGAATGAGTAAACGGACAGTGCTATAAAATGAATCGAACGCTCAACTTGGCGGCAATTTACGGCACATCCGTGGCATGCAACAGCACACGGTTTTGAGAAAGAACGGAAAATAAAAGGCTTAAGCAAAAAGAGTACAAGCTATGACTCCACACTTCATTCTACTAATTTGCCATATATTTCTGGTGGCCATTTCAAGCGGCGCTGAGCCAAGCGGTTTCACAGGTGCCGAGCAACTAGGCAACTCAACACCGAAAGAGCCAATTGGAGCAGGTTACGATGCGCAAATTTTCATGGAATATTTTCGTTGGCATGGTGTCCACAACATAATGTTGATTGTTTGTCCGCAGGATGTAGGTAAGGAAGTAATATGCTGCAATAATGGAGCGGAAGGTGAAATGGAGGGGTACGGTAATCCTCCCCACAAACCAATAGTATAAGCTATAACCTCGGCAGTAAAAAATATAAAATTAAATGACCAATATTTTCAGCAACATAAACCAACTGCGCCTTTTAATTCTCCTCTTATTGCAGGCACCAGCGAAAAGCATCGTAAATTGAAATCGCTACTGCGCCAATTTATCGCCCATGGCTTTCCAACACGCATATTCAATGGCCAAGACTATGATGACAACGAAAGCACTCGCAGTACGGGGCAAGCGCAAGCGCAAGCTGAAGCCGAGCCATTCAATACGACTCACAACTCAACGGCAGATTCAACAAGCGCCGCACTTGCAATGAACCGACCCACGTTCGGTCCACCGCGCACATTCCGTAGCGATAACAACACGCGTCGCCCATTGCGTTTGCAGCTGCCAGCACTCACCTATAAATCAGGTATACTGTTGTTGCAATTCGCCAGCGCCTGTTCACTCAACGTGCTACGCTGGGCCGCTGCCGCCGAGCACAACTATTTCACCACAAATCGCTTTTGGTTGCTTTTCACCGATGAGCCGACACATATTTCACTGCTCGACGATGTGGACATATTTCTGCCGCCGGATGGCGAGGTGCGCGTCATGTTGCACCAGCCAGGCGCGCAATTTTTCACGTTGGTGGATGTGTATAAGGTAGCCGCAGACAAGCCTTTACTACGCACCTCGGTGGGTGGTCGGGAATTGCGGGACGCAGAGGATATGTTGCAAGCGCTAGGGGAATTCGGTTCGGCTATTTCTTATCGTCAAAATTTGGAAGGTATCACTTTCAAGACGGGGCTTGTGGTCGCCTTTCCTGATTTGTTTACGAATATCGAGGATTTGTCGCACGGCATATCGACACTATTTCAAAAGTAAATAATAGGCTAACCCTGGAGTTGGCGAACAAATTAAATTTGCGGTAAGTTCTTCAAATTGCTCCAATTAATAGTTGAGGTAGAAGTTATACTGGAGACGGTAGAGTTTTTCACTACGAATTTTCACTAGAAATTGTTGGATCGATTGATTAATGCTGGTGAATCCCTATGGGGGGCTCGCATGAAGATCTTTTAAATTATATTCTTTGTTGTTGGTTAATTGATTGGTTGAAAATAGGGGCGCACGAGCGTGTAGACCTCAGGCGGCCGCACTTAGACCATCCCGGGTGTACAACAAGTGCACCTTATCCAGCAACACAGTAACCTTAATAAAATACATTTTTTTCTACTTCATAGCAGTGAGTTCATGACAATACTCTCTTAATTTAAATAGCTTTGTAGCGTAAAGAATGCGTACCCAGTTTAAGGCCTGTCCCCGTGTGTTGAAAAAATTTTCCAGAGCGTTCTTTATTAAAAAATTATTATTTTATTTTCTAAAAGCTTCAACACGCATCAAGTCGACAACTATGGCTGGCATAAACCAAACGGCTCGTTCGATGGACTAATGGGACGTTTTCAACGATACGAACTGGACTTCGCCCAGATGGCAATTTTCATGCGACTTGATCGCATCGCCATTGTGGATTTTGTAGCTGAAACATATCGAGTACGCGCTGGTATAATGTTTCGCCAACCACCACTATCGGCCGTGGCCAACATCTTTGCCATGCCCTTTGCCAGTGATGTCTGGATTGCTATACTACTGCTTATGATCTTCACTATAGGTATATTCATAGTGGAGTTAGTATATTCGCCACATTTGCACGAGATGGATATATTGGATTGTGTGGTCTTCGTTTGGGGTGCGATGTGTCAGCAGGGTTTCTATGCTAACCTACTCAACCGCTCCGCCCGCGTCATTATTTTCACAACATTTGTATCGACACTTTTCTTGTATACGTCATTTTCGGCGAATATAGTGGCGTTGTTGCAGAGTCCTTCGGAGGCCATACAAACTTTAAGTGATTTAACGCAGTCCCCGTTAGAGGTCGGTGTACAAGATACACAATACAACAAAATATACTTCAATGTAAGTAAATGGAATTTAATTAATAATAAGTTTGCGTGACTAATAGTTCTACGGTTGTAGGAGTCCACCGATCCCGTTACCAATCACTTATATCACAAAAAAATTGCACCCAAAGGTGAAAATATTTTCATGCGCCCCTCAATAGGCATGGAGAAGATGCGGACAGGTCTCTTCGCTTACCAAGTGGAATTGCAAGCCGGATATCAGATCATAAGCAACACCTTTAGTGAGCCAGAAAAGTGTGGACTCAAAGAGCTGGAGCCATTTCAGCTGCCGATGATTGCAGTTCCAACCCGAAAGAATTTCCCATACAAGGAACTCTTTCGTAGACAGTGAGTGCATCACTTTTAGTTCACAAATATCGCATATGTTGTCTTCTTCTTAAATTGCATGTAGATTGCGTTGGCAACGTGAAGTGGGCTTGATGAACCGTGAAGAGCTGAAATGGTTTCCGCAGAAACCGAAATGTGAGGGTGGCATGGGTGGTTTTGTTTCGATCGGCATCACTGAATGTCGCTACGCTTTGGGCATTTTCGGTTTCGGATTACTACTGAGTGCTTTTAGCTTCATTCTGGAATTGGTCGTTAATTATGTGTGGAATTTAGCAAAGAAAATACATCGAAATAAGAAACAACGGAAGCAAAGTAATGCTGCTGATGGGTATCATGGTAATTTTGTACATTAGGTCCGTCGTAATTTATTATACTATTTCACAAGTTGTGGCACATGCGAAGAAGATCAAATTTATTTATTGGAAAGCTACAAATCTTACGATGTTAAATAAATCCGTGTTCCCTGTTTTAATTAGGAGGGATATATACTTACACATCTGTTTTGTATATCTGAGCGTTAAAGTTCGTCCTTCCGGCCGTGGAAACTGATACACGAGTTCCTTGGCAAAAAAGAGAGGACTAGTTCGTAAATGAATTTAGTTGTCTCACTGCCTTGCCCACAGAAGGTGATTAAACGAAAAGTTATGAAGTGTCATAACTAAACTCTAAATTAATTATTAAACACCCCTACTGACATTGTAAATATCACCCTTCCCCATATAACCGTTCTGTTAAAAACTAGTCAAAACGCGATAAGTCAATAAATAAAGGGTGATCCACTTCGAGGTTTCAAACTTTTATAAAGCAAAAACACAGAAACTGTGTCAGAAAAGCACAGTTTGATGGGAATTTTTATGATCATTCGAAGGAAAATTCTTTGCATTTATTTTTTGAAGACTATCTATTTCAAATGCTGGCCGCGGCTACGTCTAAATGGTTCATTCATTGAGTCCAATTTCCGACGAGTCGTTCGAACATTTCGACTGTTCGCATAGACTTTAGACTTAATATATCCCCACAGGGAAAAAGTCTAAAGGTGTGATATCACACGATCCAATTGACCGCGCCAGAACATTAAATTATCTGCTCACCGATGTGTACTCCCAATCCATTGATTGATGCAATGTGTGGGAAGTGACGCCGTCTTGTTGAAACCAAATGTCGCCGAGATCACAAGCTTCAATTTCAGGCATCAAATAGTCGGTTATCATGGCGCGAACGTAACGGTCGCCATTGACGGTTACGTTCTCACCGGCATCATTTTTGAAGAAATATGGGCCGATGATTCCACCGGCCTACAAACCACACTAAATCGTTGGTTTTTCGGAATAAAATAGCTCTTCTTGAATCCCTTCAGGTTGCTCTTCGTCCCAAATGCGGTAATTTTGCTTGTTTACATACCCATTGGGCCAGAAATTGGCCTCATCGCTGAGCAAAAGTTGGCTCGAAAACGTCTGATCTTCTTGGAACTTTTCAAGAGCCCATAAAGCGAAACGATGTGGCTGGGGAAGGTCGACAGTTCTTGCACAAGCTGCGTTTTTTACGCGTTCAATTTAAGATCTCGACGTAAAATGCGCCAAGTCTTTCATACGACAGCCCGAGTTCCGGCGAACAGCGCCGTATCGACTCTCCACAGTCTTAGTGTATACTCTCAGCTACGGCTGCTATATTTTCTTCACTGCATACTGGACGTGGTCTATTCCGTCGAATATTACCCAATAATGAATGCTAGGTATCAGGATGATGGTGTTGTGTTATGTTGAGCGAAGCACACAAAACACATTATTTACAGAATTTTCAGAATGAATTTTCGTAAAAAGGTTGAACGATTTGTGAACGTTGTTCAGGCGTAAGTCTTTCCAAATTAATTCTGCGCCATCTTTGTGGTATTTTAATTAAATTAAACCCATTCCATTTAAGGATGGTTTTAGCGTAATTTTCGTTGAAGCGATAAAATATACATTGATAAAACTTAGTTGGTACATGACTTTCAAGATAAGTTAATAAGATACCAATTTGATTGCTATCTATTCATGATTTCGTCAAACAATTGCTACATTTTTTAATATTACCAACAATTAAGGTATTTAGCCGGCTTTGATCGCTGCAAGTTGCAACTGTATGAAATGTTTGGTTGCACCTGAACATAACCCTTCCTTTATTATTTTAAAATAAAATTGCAGGGTTTTGTCCGGAAAAAAATAGGACTGATTTTCTTTCGTCGCGACTGTACTTCGGAGCGTGCGGGCACTGACTGGATTCGGTAGAGGGCTTAGCTAAGGAAAATGATATGATATGATCAAACAGGCTTAACCAGATGTTGCTTTAGCAAGAAGTGATTTACCTCGGTGGCACCAGGCCTGTTTGGAGGACCGGGAAGAGGTCGCTGATAAAGACCGTGCTGGAAGACCTGTGACTTCGACAAACACCAACAATGTGACTCGTGTGCACAAAGTTTTGAACTCAGACCGTCGACTAAGTATTTGTTTAATTGCCCAGATGTGAAATTTATCAAAATCTGTGTTTCATGACATTGTGACGGAGAACTTGAATACGCGCAAGGCGTGCGGCGGTGGAAGTGGGCCAAGAAAAAAGTGAAAGTGACCCCCAATTTTTTGAATAAGGTAATCACAGGTGACGAGTCATGGATTTTTTAGTATGATCCCGAGACAAAGAGGCAATCTTCTGAGCATTTTGAGACGATAGTGGGGAACCAATAGCATGCACCTCGGCTCTCAAAGCTATTCCGGAAAACGCCTTCCGTGACGTTTTCAAGAAGGAGCCTATTTTTTAAACAATTGTAACGACTGGTACAATAAATTTTTTTAAATCAACTCAGTACTATTACTTTCTGGACAAACCCTGTAAGAAGTAATGACATAAATAGGTAGTTCATTCATTGTTTACACTTACTCTTAAATTCCCATAATATCAAAGCGTCACTACACGCCTAAAAAATTATAACATTTTCAAATCAAAGTACCCATATGACCGATTCACTTCATCAAGAGAACTGACAACACGACTGTCGAACTTGGTGCACAAAGTATCTATTGTGGTTCATGGCTTCAATATCCGACTGCCCAATTATTTAAAGGGTGATTTTTTAAGAGCTTGATAACTTTAAAAAAAAAAAAAACGCATAAAATTTGCAAAATCTCATCGGTTCTTTATTTGAAACGTTAGATTGGTTCATGACATTTACTTTTTGAAGATAATTTCATTTAAATGTTGACCGCGGCTGCGTCTTAGGTGGTCCATTCGGAAAGTCCAATTTTGGGCAACTTTTTCGAGCATTTCGGCCGGAATAGCCCGAATTTCTTCGGAAATGTTGTCTTCCAAAGCTGGAATAGTTGCTGGCTTATTTCTGTAGACTTTAGACTTGACGTAGCCCCACAAAAAATAGTCTAAAGGCGTTAAATCGCATGATCTTGGTGGCCAACTTACGGGTCCATTTCTTGAGATGAATTGTTGTCCGAAGTTTTCCCTCAAAATGGCCATAGAATCGCGAGCTGTGTGGCATGTAGCGCCATCTTGTTGAAACCACATGTCAACCAAGTTCAGTTCTTCCATTTTTGGCAACAAAAAGTTTGTTAGCATCGAACGATAGCGATCGCCATTCACCGTAACGTTGCGTCCAACAGCATCTTTGAAAAAATACGGTCCAATGATTCCACCAGCGTACAAACCACACCAAACAGTGCATTTTTCGGGATGCATGGGCAGTTCTTGAACGGCTTCTGGTTGCTCTTCACCCCAAATGCGGCAATTTTGCTTATTTACGTAGCCATTCAACCAGAAATGAGCCTCATCGGAAAATCGGACGTAAAGCGCGAAACACATTTCGAACCGAACACTGATTTTGGTAATAAAATTCAATGATTTGCAAGCGTTGCTCGTTAGTAAGTCTATTCATGATGAAATGTCAAAGCATACTGAGCATCTTTCTCTTTGACACCATGTCTGAAATCCCACGTGATCTGTCAAATACTAATGCATGAAAATCCTAACCTCAAAAAAATCACCCGTTATAATGCGCATACTTCGTATATATGCAGACGTCTTAGCTCGCCACGCTGATAGTTTATATACATACATATGAATACTCGTATATACTCCAAAAGCTCTCTGTCGTTTCCTTTTGGGTCCGGGGAAACCCTTTTTGAGTCAATTGAAGACATTAAACGTGAATAGCTACGCGACTGGGATCAAGAGAAACGACATCGATTTTCAAGAATAAATTAAGTATTTTAAAATTACTATCTTTTGCTTACAGTAGTATCCTGTTCAGGGTATAAATATATATATATATATGCGTATATAAATATCATATATACATATATCAAGTATTTTCGTATTTTGTTAATTAATGTCGTGGCAGTCGTATATCTCCAGTGTCACCAATCACATTGTGTCATACCATATATTGTTAGAAATTTGAGATTTTAAGGATGGTCGACCAATATGGTACATATTTGTTTATTAGTATAAATATAAAATAATAAATTGAAGTTTGATTAGAAATACAAACTTTTTCGACTAGTCATGTAAACTTTCATGTCATATAAACTAAAAACAACGCTAATATTTTTAAGTACAACAACAAGTGTAGAACATTTTTAAAATGAAATCCACTTGGTCATTTTTTAAGTGGGTATTTGGAGAAAACATAAATACGTTACTATGAATATTTGATGGCAAAAAAAAAATTGTGACCGTGGGATCCCACACAATTTGTCAATCCTTTAAAAAAAGGCTTTTGTCAAATCCTCGAGAGAAACGTTAACAAATTACGATGGCGGTACTTCGAAAGACGTGTATAGCATCGTGAGAGATCATATATGTGTAGTATAGCTCCGAAAGTAAACAACAGTCGAGTATATGTTTTAAGATGAGCCGAAGCACAGAACAACGCAGAACAGTAAATTCTGAGTGCTAAACATCTATCAGGGTCTATGTAGTAGCACTTTTGAGTCAAAACTTTCTCCGCAATTACCTAGATGAATTTTTTGATAATTTCGAAACTTCAAGGAATAGAGAGTGATGAAATATTGCTGCTAGTTCTTAAAAAAGAAACGCTCATAAAAGGCGTTTTCGACATTTGACTCTCTGTTTGGTCCTTTTCATCTCTATTTTTTTAAAACTAAACTAACATAAATATATTATTGTTATTTTGTTTCATATTTCATGTTGTCTGAATTTTGTCATGCTAAAATAAATTAAAGATTTAAAAATAAACGAAAGCAAATCTTACAAAATTATTGATAGTTTCATACATAAACTGTGGATACAAATATATCTAAAATCGATCTAATATCTAGGGTAGCAAACGCAATGTAGACCAGTGTTACTCCCCTTACCTCCTAATGTTTTAGAAGCTATCAAGCCAATTTATAAAGATCTCAGTAATTTACTCTCAAGATACGCAGGTGGATTTAATCAGAACAATACACTACTTTGTATTGCAGGCATTGACTGTCTATTATATGCTGTGACAGCAGTGAAAACCTCAGATATAAGGGAGGAAGCGTCCACCTCCAAGGCTGCCATGAGCACCAACCAAAGTGCACTGCGGCTAAAGGAGAGAGCAAAAAGAAGCGCAAGAAATCCCAGAATCAGCTGAGGAAAAACCGGTACCAGAGGGCAGTCTTCATTCTGGGGAAGATAGCCAAAGACCAGGCAGCCGGTACCCTAGTTGATGAGGCTGAAACAAGGCGCCTCAAATCTATCGTAGGGGAATATGAAAGCTACCTGAAAAGGAAGCAATCACAACCTCAAGAAGAGAGCAAACGAGAGAGCACTTCTCAGAAAAGAAATCGCTCTACCACAGAAGTACCTACCCGGAACTCAGCCCAAAAACCCGAGGCGGAAGGTGAAGGTGAACACAGCAGCACAACAACGGCAAGGCATTTCTGCAACGTAGCCAGGGATAGCCTGCAGGTGGCCATTATAGAAGGTAATTCCTTCTCCCCGAGCACCTTGCAGGAGAGATGGGTGGAGATCAACGTCAGATTGCCGAGTATGGTGCTAAGCTATGTACTCGACAATCCTGCGGGTCCTCACCCGGAGTTTGACTCCTCTGAGACCCTCAGGGGCTACAGTGTCATCAAGTGCGCGGACCAGGCCTCGCTAGATTTCCTGACGGGTAGTGTTGCTAAAAGTAGCAACGCCTTTGTAGGCCTCCAATTGAGGCTTATAACCGCCAAGGACATTCCGAAGAGACCTCGTGCTCTCATTTGGCTACCCCCTATTAAGCTGCAGAACAAATCTATACCTGGTATAGATGAGTGGCAGCTTATCAAGGAGAAAAAACCGAATAAAGCAAGAAAACCAATACTAGTGGCCATTTGCGATGAGTCCATTGAGGCTCTAAAGAAGACTGACTACAAAATCAGCTTCGGAATACGCAAGGCCAGACTTAAAATCTTCCAAGGCGACAAAGCGGCTGACGAAGACGACACGGAAGAGGTCGACGACGCCTGCCAGTTCCTAAGGAATGTGGGCAACGAAGAACCCCGAGATGCCCAATAACAATAACATAAGATGCGTACAGATAAACCTGCAGCACTCGAAGAGTGCTACAGCGAATCTGACAACCCTCGTTAACGAGGGGGGCATCGACATCAGCCTAATACAGGAGCCCTGGGTCAATGAAGATTCCATAAAAGGGCTAAACAGCAGCTACTATAACCTGTTTTACACACGGAACAGAGGTAAACCTAGGGCATGCATACCTATCAATAAAAGTATAAATGTATTTCTTTGTCCTAATTACAGCACAGCAGATATCACAGTGGTAAAGGTGGAACAGAAGAAAAAGCCCTTCTTCTTGCTCTCGGCCTACTTGGCCCATGACGAAGACATACCACCGGCCCCGCTCACCAGACTAGTAGAGGAGAACAGGAAGGATGATGTCCTAATAGGGTGTGATGCAAACGCAAGGCACACCGTATCGGGTAGCTCCAGTATAAACACCAGAGGTGAGTCACTCTGCAGTATATTTTCCTCTCTCCGTTTCTATGGGTTGTAGCGCTGAACGAAATACTACTCCAACTAAACGGTGGAGGAGTGAAAGCAGTAGCGTATGCAGACGATATAGTGTTGTTGATATCAGGTATGTTTCCTTCAACAGTCAGCGAGATTATGGAAAGAGCACTTCGTAGGTTAAACCTATGGGCTAAAAACAATGGTCTAGGAGTTAACCCGAACAAAACAGAACTGATGCTATTCACAAGCAGAACCAAAATACCTCAGTTTCAACTTCCGGTACTAAACGGTACAACACTCACTCTATCCCCCACAGCCAAATACTTGGGGGTGGAGATTGATACCAAACTGTCCTGGAAAATAAATATAGAAAAAAGAATAAACAAAGCAAACATGGCCTACTATACTTGTAAGAAAATCGTCAACAAGAATTGGGGCCTCAAACCAAGTATAATCATGTGGATGTATACGGCGGTCATAAGACCTATTCTTACATATGGAGCTCTGGTATGGTGGCCAGCGCTAAACAAACAATACAACATTAGAAAATTAAATGGAATACAAAGAGCAGCATGTGCGGGTGTTACGGGCGCAATCAGGTCATGTCCGACTGATGCGCTCAATGTGATCCTGCATCAACTACCAATGGACATTTTTATTCAAAAAAGAGCAGCTATTGCGGCGATAAGAATAAAAGAATTGGGAGATTGGAATCAGCAGAACTACGGACATAGTGTAATCTTAAACAAGCTCACTATTAATCAATCAGACTACATTCTCCCAAAGCTGGATTTCAGTAGACACTTCCAGGTGAGTATACCATCTAGACGAGTATGGAGAAGAGGTTCAATAGTAGAGGAGGATACCACCTCAGTCTATTCCGAAGGTTCCAAAATGGACTGCGGAGTAGGCACGGGGGTATTCTCCGCTGATCTAGGCATATCTCTCTCTATACGTCTACCGAACTCGGCTAGCACCTTCCAAGCAGAAGTACTAGGTATAGAAAAAGTAGTAGAAACAACAGAAACAAAAATCTTTAAGAAACTCTGGAGCCTCTTATACATCACTTTCCAAGTCGAAAGTGTAGTAAATGCCAGGTGTATAAGGCCACCCTGCGGAAAAAAGTGCCGACTTCGATGCAATGATCTAATTTCCGAATCGATGCGCCTTGAAATATTTAAAAAATATTGGGGTTGCACTGACTTGCAAAGACAGAGAGACTTTATAGCCAGGCATATGAAAGAAATTAAACCAAAATACAGATACACCTGTACAGATGGGCTTCGCAAACTTTGAGCTCAACTCAAAGGCTATTAGAGTGTGTAAGACTTTTTTTTAAAGCAACCCTTGACATAAGTGACAAAGTTATACGAACAGTTATAAAAAAGAAAGCCGAACGTGGTTTCATTGAGCTGGATCTTCGTGATAATCATATTACAGTAAGCCCAGAAATCAAAAACAGTATGAGAGAATTTATTCAAAATATTCCAAGAATCGAGTCTCATTACTTACGTGCTAAAACTTCTCACGAGTTCATTGAAAGCAGTAAAAGTATAGCAGATCTATACCACGACTACAAAGAATCTCGTGAAGCTGAAAATTTGGAGTTTGGGAGTAAAATTATGTTTTATCGAATATTCAACACAGAATTCAACATTGCTTTTTTCAAACCTAAGAAAGATCAATGCGATGCCTGCGACTCTTTCCTAAATGCTGATGAAAATAGAAAAAGAGATTTGGTGCAATCTTACAACACACACCACGAAGAAAAGGAGCTATGCAGAACCGAAAAAGATAGAGATAAGAAAAAAAGCAATGTAGCTGTGTATGACTTACAGGTTGTTTTACCATTGCTAAAAGGCTTTACCTCTTGTTTTTACTACAAAAGTAAAATTAACTGTTACAATTTTACCGTAAGTGACCTCAATGCCAAATATGTAGAATGTTTTTTTTTGGACTGAAGTACAAGGAAAACGTGGGAGTAATGAAATCGGCACCTGTGTGCTTTGATATATCGAAAGGCATTTAAGTAGTAATCCCATTTATACGCCGGTCCAATACACAAGTCTAATAGCAACTGCAAAAAAGACTGGCCCCCCATATAAAGTTCGAGAATTGTCATATGAAGCGTTTTATGATTTAAAGTCTCTTCAAGAAGAGTGAGGTCACAATTTTTCTACAAATAAAGACAATCAGAAAGTTATATGGCGTGATATTAAAGTTCTCCAAGTCAATAAAGAAAACCCACATTCATTTTTTTATAAAACATCTTATAAAGATATCGACTTTCAGGAAGTGTGTTTAAGAAACAACTTAAAGCCTTGGAGTTGCATCAAGTAAGAATGTAGAAGCATAATACAAATTACTTTACTTTATTTCGCTGTTTTTAAAAACATTAAACATTTTTTTAGCAATAATATTTTTAGCTTATGTGCCATTTATTCGGGAAGGCTATCGCTTCCACAAATAAAGCAAAAGGACATAAAGGAACTGGTGGATAAAAATCATATTCCAAAAAACTTTTATGAGTCATGTTAAAAATATTTATTTATTACATAGTTTCAATTTCATAGTTTCAAATGGCAACGTAAACTTTTGAAGACTTTCTTTTTTAATATAGTGAACTATTTTGATTTCTACTTTGTGCTACTTTGATACATACGAGTATGTGTTATTGAAATGAATACAGCTTTATTTCAAAATAGAAATATTTAAATAAAAACATACATTTCATCACTCCTGTGATTTTCTTATTCTTCTATTCAGTCGGCGGTTAGGAAACTTATAAAATTAAAACATTTTACCAGTTAAAAAGGCACAACTTAAGATACTCGTAATATCACTAGTTAATCGAAAAAATTTCAGTTAAAGAGTCATAAATCAAAATTTTGTTTTATTTTCGCAAACATAATATAAAATTGAATAAAATATAGTAGAACCTTCTTCAATGTTGTATATTTTCATGATGGCACAATATTTTCTTTAAATATTTCAATAATTTTTACATAAAACGTTTTTCGTCTCTCCTGAAAATCTTAGTATTTTGAGTTGTGAGTCACAACTTGTGACCCCTTTTGTAATTAGGGTGCGATATAAATTATTTGTATAAAACCCAAGAATGATAGAAAAGAGATTACGCATTGCGCAGGTCCGTTATTCTAAACATACAATTCTGACGTCACACGGCGCAGTAAAAAATTTGACAGCTATAAACTATACTACTCTAACATTATTGTTAACAAGCAATGTTTACTTGCTACTCAAGCTATTTCACGACATTTATGAACCGTGTGACGTAGATGCGCAGAACGAACAAAATTTGAACTCGTCTGTGCGCAATCTTGTTTCTATCATTCTTGTATAAAACCTCGGAATTTATTCATTGAAATCACCACTCAGAAATCGTTTTATCCGTTGTAACCGAGCGATCATCGAAGAAACATCATTTTTAATATGCCACAAGAGAAAATTAGAAATGAAGTTCATAAACCTCACGCTGTCAGATAAAACGAAATACACTGAGATAAAACGAAATACACTGAGATAAAACGAAATACACTGAGATAAAACGAAATACACTGAGATAAAACGAAATACACTGAGATAAAACGAAATACACTGAGATAAAACGAAATACACTGAGATAAAACGAAATACCTCCTTATCGTGGGTGCTAATACTTTCGATTTGCAAAGAAAGTAAATGAAGACTGACTACAGAAATGATCCTGTGAAGTATAGTCTAAAATTTTCAACGGTCAACGCAGAGCATTTCAACCAAAAGCCACACAAAATAGTTGAGAATTCACAGAAATGAAACACAAACGAAAGAAATAATGCACAAGCATACAAACATACATATGCACACACATGTGAATATGTCACCAATCAAAAATTGAAACATTGTTCTACAAAAACAACAATAGCATAAGCATGGCAACATTGTGTTGCTGGTAGAAAATCCGAGCTGTGCCGAAAGAAACTAACAAACGGTCGTCGATTGTCACCGCTTCCCTTGCTGCTCGAACATCTTCGAAGACAAGGTTGCGCAATATGCATTTAGCGCAACCTTTTCCGAACTCGTATAAAAAGTATAACTTCAAAAATTTTATTTTTAGTTAATATTTTTAACTCTTTCAGTCGTGGTGGTTAGTGTCAATATCCATCCACGCCAACTACCGACAATCGCATGTAAGTATTCATGTATTTTTATATTTATTTCAGTATATCGCGCAAGCTAAATAATAGACAAATCGAGGAATACTTGTTTGAAGATATTCCTTCAGATAGCGAGAGTATTTGTAGCAATGAGGATACAGAAGATCAGCCAAATCCGCTGGTGTTAGGCGATTCGATTGGAGAAGTTCAAATGACTGATTATGACAACTTTGATTCCGATGATGACATCCCTCTGTCTAACTTAGTACTTCGGAATCCTGAATCTACAGAGTCTAACAATGTCAACTCAAACAGACCGGCTACAATGGCTCCAAAATGGAAGAATAATTATAGAATGGACATACCTGGTGAATTTACTGAAAGTGTGGGAATAACCGATCAAATTCTAAGCATGGAGAATGTGCAACCTCTTCTACTATTTCGCCTTTTTTGGACAGAGTATTTACAAGATATTTTATGCTTTCAAACTAATCTTTACGCTACTCAATCAGGAAAGCTTTATACACCCACCACTACAGAAGAGCTTATTGATAGAAAATCCCACAAGTGGTGGCACAGGATTTTCTTTCATTTTCTTGATTGTTGTATTGTCAATGCTTTTTTTAATTTATAAAGAACTACAGTCCTCTTCACGCAGGGATCTATGCCCTTTGACTTTGAAAGCATTCAGACGAAGCGTATACCAGGGTCTACTGGCCCCAGCATATGTCAGAGACAAAAGAAGGCCCGAGTCAGTGAACAACAACCGCAATTCTACTGCTTCTTCTACAGGCCCTGCATTTATAAAACGTCACAAGCCAACAGTTCCTTCAGAAATTTGTCTTGAATCCAGTCGCCATCAACCAGAAAGAAGCACATCAAGAAGATGCTGTCTAGCAGCACTAAAAAATTTCCAGTCCGTACTGTATGGCAGTGTAGTACATGCAAAGTGCCTCTTTGTCTACGCAAGGGAAAAGCTTGTTTTCAGATTTTCATAAAAAAAAAATTTACCTTAGTTTTGTTCCGGAGAATTACATTATATCATATAATATTAATAAACAATATAAGTAACTCATAATTGTTTTGTTTCTATCAATAGTCACGGTGGTTAGTGCCACTAACCACCTCATACCTCGAAAACCTTGATACGTAAATTTTTTTTTCATACTTTCAGTGATATTTCAGCTGTAGATAATGCCAAAACAATAATCGAAACATTCAATATATTCTTAATCTAAAAGCGTGACTGAAAGAGTTAATGCCATAACCATAACTTACTCGTCCCCATTCGTAGGCAGTTCTGCTTGGTGGCTCTAAACAATTTAACTGTAGTGCCACACTCTCCCACAATTCTTTGATTTTGAATTTATTATTTCTAAATTGTGGCTTTCCTCTTCCTGCTTCTGGAAACTTCTCCATTAACACCACCAATTTTTCGAATTGCTTTTTTGTTGTAACTTTAATTTTTCTAAAAATTTATAAATAATATTAACTAAAATTAATTTAACATTAATTAAAATAGTTATTTTACCCGTTCTCCATTTTTCTTTAATATTTTTTGGTATTTCACTGCACGAATGTTGAACTTCAACTGCTATTAAGCAGTCGAACTTTATTTATGTATATACTGTCAACCCCACTTGTACAGTGTTGAAAACCGCAATACCAAAAAAGTTGAAGTTCGATCATACTTACTTCAACTGCAATTTTTTTGACGGATTGAGTTGATGTTAGCAATACTGAATTTTTAAACTTCGACTGAAATGCAGATGGGTTGAAAACCGCAATAGGGGCATAAGTTTTAATGTTTTTTATTTCAATCAATTCTTTACTTTCAAATTTTTATTAATTCGCCCGATTAATATTTCGTTGTTGTCTTATTTAATTTTTAAAATAAATCATGAAAAATTATTGCAAAAAGATTGTGGTCCAACCGTATTGGCCGGGCTGGTAGTGGCATTTCACTCCGGTACGCTATCCCACTACTGCCTACCACGGGAACTCTTGGCTGCTGGTTTTCACCCCTGGCCCGGTTCATCCCTCCTTAGCCAACCTGAATGCCAAGGACTCCTCCATGGCACCCATATTGATGGCAAGCTTAGTGCGGACGTTCCGTCAACATGAACTGATCCACCACACAGGGCTCCCGGCCTCAGACCATCCCACAACCCGACCTCACAGAAGCGTGATTACAGAAGATGCCAACCTTCCAGTCGAAAACGCAGTAGCGAAATAACCATCTTGTATTTTTGTTGTTTTTCGTCTACCTACATTTATCTACCATACCTTACCCACTTAACATGCAGACTGCGTGAGTATGAAGTGTCTTATCGCTTCTGTCTTAGAGAGTGGTTATAGCAAGTGACTAAAGTCAAATGAATACATTTTTTAAAGTAATTACAAAATAAAATTATTTTATATTATTTCCACATTTTAAGAAATAAAATTTATAAATAAATAGAAAATATAGTCTTATATAGCTTCGGGACTCGAGCTTACGTTATTTTTATACGATGTGACAAAAATTATTTTTAAAGTTTTCCGTAGATATTTCTTTTTATTGTAAAAAAGCATAAATAAATTATATAATAAATTTATTAAGTTATTAAAATTTATTATTTTTGAAATCTAAAATTAAACATAACTGAGGTGGGAATCGAACCACGGAACTTTGAGCCACTTAATTCAGTAGCATTAAAAAGCAAATCTACGAAAATAAAAAGGTGTATTCAGGGTAAAAAACTAAAACGGGCAACACTGGAGAGCTTTGTTAGTAAAAGTTGACGGTAGATATCGCAAAGCAATTTCGGTGCACCTTGCAACGTATTAAACCAGTTTTACTAAACGTTTAAACCATTTCATTTAAATATATATTGAGAATATTGAACCCAAACTGCTTTTAATTGTTACTGTAAAATGTAATAATATATAAAATATTAAACTTCGCTTTGTTCGAAGTACAATCGCTTAACAGAGCGCCACCTACCGTGTACTCTAGGCGTTTCAGACATTCATTCAGCATATGTAGGCAATAAAAGTGCCGTTATAATGACTGGAAGGTTGGCATCTTCTGTAATCACGCTTCTGTGAGGTCGGGTTGTGGAATGGCCTGAGGCCGGGAGTTCTGTGTGGTGAACCAGTTCATGTTGACGGAACGTCCGCACTAAGCTTGCCATCAATATGGGTGCCATGGAGGAGTCCTTGGCATTCAGGTTGGCTAAGGAGGGATGAACCGGGCCAGGGGTGAAAACCAGCAGCCAAGAGTTCCCGTGGTAGGCAGTAGTGGGATAGCGTACCGGAGTGAAATGCCACTACCAGCCCGGCCAATACGGTTGGACCACAATCTTTTGCAAAATATTTTAAACACTGATTTTAAATATTTAATTTATTAGAATTTTTATTGAAAATTACCATTTTTGCTTTTTAACTGCTTGCTTATGACCTTAAAACCCTACAACTCAAACTCAGCTGTCACTAGGCTTGTTTAAATACTTTTCGAAAACTGCCACTAAATAGGGTTATCGATTCTAATACAAATATATTGTAAACATTGATACTGAAATCAGGGGAGTTTTATTAATTAATTATTTTGCATCAATAAAATAGTTTAATTTTTAAATTCGTACACTTTATACACCAAATATTCTCTATATTTATGGTGTCATATTTCAAATGTTAGCAGATAAATAGTTAAAATTTCGAGCAGTGTTTTTATAATTGGCCACTCTGCTTGGCGGAGATGGCGGAACTTATTTGCCGGTAAAATACGACACTGCATCTCCAATATGGAAGGAAGTACTACAGGTGACATTGCAGATTTGGGCGGTTAGACGCGTTTTAAAACAAGAAGACGATTTTTCTTTGAGCGAATTGAAATGGATCCTTTGGACGTGGAACTGCATAATCTGCACGGTGAAGTTTCGCCCGAAAGCGATATAAATAAATCATTCGTTATAAATGGAAATACTGATGATCTCGATAAAGCGCTAATCCAGTATATAACCACCGATAGTAGGTTACTTTTTGTTGAGCGCGAGGAGACCTGGAACGAGTTCCATGCAACGAATTTATATAACACCGAAGAATTCAGTGAATATACCATAGAACAACTGTGTGATCATTTCCAACAAAAAGTTTTACCAAATATCAATACTTACGAATTGACGCCAATACAAAAACAAATGTTGAAATTATTGAATTTACATCCAGAATACGAACAGACACCCACTGGCTATACACGCATGTCTGCCGATCGACGGATTGGCTTTAATCGGTTGCCCAAAGAAGGCGACGATTTTTTATTGGTCAAACAACCGCATCAATTGCGCCAGCTGGTAAGCAGAACACAAAACTTTTAGAATATATCCTATATTATATTTATTTGAATAGTTGAAAAAATTTCCCGTCACCGACACAGAATTTGATGCGAATAAAGAATTCGATTTAACGAAGCCGGCAAACGAGCCAACTCACACCCTACTGTTACGTTGTCCTTACGAGCGTCAGGGTACTGGTTACGAGTTCAAGTTTACAAAAGAAAACGCTGCACTACTGTCCGCTGCCCTGTCCAATGACTTCGAATTATCCGGTCGAACATTGCTGGAACCAAAAGAACTGCATAAGCGTTTGCGAGAGGCAAAGCGGAACTTCGAGCAACACGCCCGAATGCCCGAAAACTGTGTAGAAGCAGATAAATTAGTCGAAAAAGTTAAAAAGCTAAAGACTTTGCGTGAAGCTGTAGTGGATGTAGTAGCAAATCGATTTTAATATAACAAACCCTTAATACCATACTTCGGATTAGATAAACCATTTAGAACTCAAATAAAATGAATTTATATTGTGAACGTTTAATGTATATTATAGTAGTTCTAGTTCTAGCATACTCTATATTGAAAAAGGGATAGCATTTACACCGGTATAGATAATTGTTTGACAACGCCATTTAGCACTTCTGGTGTCTTGAAGCACCAATTCTTAATGTGTTTGCTAACTCGACACCAGGCCTCACCATGTTTCGGTTCTGCAGCTATGCAGCGCTCCAACACCTCTTTCTGTTGCTCTTCCGTGCCATGCAGTAGTTCAAACTTGTAGAAGTACGCCCAGGCATCACCAAGATCGGGATCGATTTTAACCTTAAAAAAAAGAGAACAAAAAATGATATAATGAAATTATTATCCAAAATGTTTCCATAACTTACCGTACGGTTAAACCAGTCTCGGCACTTTGTAAATTTATGTTCCGACCAGAACAACTTTGAGACAGCCAATAGCACATGTGGATCGTGTTCGCATTTTTTGAGTGCATCGACCGATTTCGTCTTTCGCTGCGGCTTGGATTCCATGAAAATTGCCTCCGCCCACAATTCTCCCGCATTTGGACATTCCTGCAGAGCACGAGCCATCATTGTGCTTGCGATTTCATTGAGACCGGCACGAAGTTCAATACGTATTGCTTCTAACCACAGCGCCGCAGTCTTAGGGTTACGTAAGCGGCCTCGTTCTAAAATTGAACGCGCTTTGGTTAGCGTGCCCTTTCGTTCTTCTAATGTAGCCGATAGCACCCAAAGTGGTATAGATGTGGGACATTTTTTAATGCCTTGATTGTAAGTCTCCGCAGCTTCATCCAAATGATTCTGTTGTTCTTCGATTTGTCCTTTCATCATCCACAGCTTCGGAAAGTCGGGGAATACCTTTACGGCTTCATCAAGCAAACGCAAAGCATCCTCCAAATTATCTAGAGCCCATTCCAAACGGGCAGATTTCATCATAACGCGCGGAGTTGGCGCCGATGACCGCGCCTTAGCCAACAGACGTCGTGCGCGTTCGTATTCCGCATTCTCCGACTCCAACTTGACAGCAGCCAACCAAATGTCTTCGGAATTTGGATTTGCTTGAAAAGCTAGAGACAATATCCCTCGTGCCGCTGGTACATCTCCAGCAAGCCACTTGGATTTGGCACCCATTAGCCAAAGTACCTCCGATTTGGGACAATGAGCCACGGCGCGCTGAAGCAAAGCCTCCAACGATTCGCGGGTGCCATGATTTTTCTCGAAGTAAGCAGCGCGCAACCAAATACTCTTCTTTGAGGGAAACACTTGTAGCGCATGAGCGTAGACAGCGCGAGCACACTCGAAAGCATTTTCCTTCGCACACTGTTTATTAAGAAGAAAAGCAAATAGGTTACAATACGTTCGCCAAGTTGTTTGTAAAGCTATTAATACTTACAAATTCAGCGTCGTCAATCCATGTTTGTTTACGATCCTCCTCCTCAACGCCTATACCAATAACAGCTTTTACGATGGCCTGGCAACAGTGCACAGCGCCAGACTTTTCCGCCTCAATGGCTTCCTGGAACCAATGTTCGCGGTTGATCTCAACGCCATTAGCGGAAAGCGAAGCCAAGGAACGGTCGATGATTTTCTCAACCATGTGTATGTTACCGTTAGCTTCCTCAAGTTTAGCGGCCGTAGTCCAGATTTGTCGATCGGTCGGTATATTTTCACGTGCTTTGTTCAATACTTTACGGGCATTTTCGTAGGTTTCTAAACGTGCCAAGGCCAACCACAGCTCCACGCTGGTGTTGCAGCATTCCGCAGCACGTGACAAAAGAATACGGGCATCATCGGGATTTTCCAACTCCACAGCGGCCTTCCAAAGACGTACCGAGTTGGGAATATGTTCAAGTGCTTTGCGAAAAACGCGCCTTTTTGCTTTTGTTTCCGTTTCCAAATCGGCAGCTTTAATCCAAATTCGCACCGAGGTGGGAATGTGTCGTGCAGCTTGTGCAATTACCGCTTTAGCGGTATCTGGTGGTTGCAAACGTGCTGCTTCTAACCATAAATCTTCTGATTGTGGATTAATTTCGCAGCCACGCATAATCAGATTTCTGGCCATTTGCACTTTACCAGTGACTTCTTCCAAACGTGCCGAAGCTATCCAAGCGGGAGGATGATTAGGATTGGTTTCACGCACGCTTTTCAACAGCAAACGTGCTTTCTTGATGTCGTTTATGTCGCCACCGTACGTTGGTATCATACTCTGCAAGTCAGTAAGATAACCCTTGGGGTCGACAACAGTTTGTCCCGTCACAGAGTCGGATACTTGTGACAGCTTAACATTCATTAACGTATTACGTGCCTGACCGATCTTGCGTAAATCTAAATCACCCGTTGGAGTAAGCATACCGGGTGTGGCTACACCAGGTACCATCGATGCTAAGCCTGAGGAGGGATCGATTGTTGACTGTGCTTCACCACCGAGATTACGTGATAGCACACTATCCGGAAGTGGCGTAAACTTTTCTGCACGCGGATTGCGCTGTTTGCGATTACGACTATCACCCACTTCGGGTATGGTTGACCACTCTTCAGCGGTGACATTAGCTAAGGAACGTTTCAAATCCGAAAACTGTTGTTGAATTTTTGGCCTGAAAAAAATGTTTACATTAGTGAAAAAATTTCAATAAAAAAAACGAATGCTTTTATACCTCTCTTGACGATAACGCTCTAAATCTTCGCGCATACGTCGATCTCTATATTCTTTACGCTTCTCGTCCATACGTTTATCTATTGAGTCGTATATTTGATCGGCCTCTTCATCATCTTTGTCGTACGGATCTTTTGAGAACAACGAACCACTATAGCCGCTAAATTCATCGTAATTGGAATCGTTCAAGTCTTCATCTTCCTCCTCCTCTTCTTCTTTCTTTTTACGTTTTGCAGCAGGTGGTGCGTGTCGATCATCTGAGACATCGTTAGCGTCGCGCGCAGGACCAATATCAGAACGTGTGGTGAAACCAGTAGCACTTTGAAATAGAAAGAAAAGAATTAAATTAAATTATTGTTAGGAATTGATTGTTCTCAAATCAATTTACCCTCTGCCAACACCAGCAACATAGCCAAGCGGAGCCGGCACGCCAAGAAAATGTTTCTTGTTGCGGTTCGCGATTACTGCTGCAGTTATATTCGACATTATTGTAGTCTTTAACTCACAGTTTTGATTTAAAAATATTTATATACACTAATATATAAAGCTTTAGGGGAAAACTAACAAACCGATTTTCTAATTATTTATGCTTTCTAAACGTTTACCAGAGAACAAATGTACGTTCTCTACGTTTACTCAACACACATCTCTTTTGCGAACTGTCATCAACAGCTGATGCCTATCATTAAACTGCAGTACCATCTGACGGGAACAGTACGCAACCATAGGGCGCCCTCTAGGTGTGAGTTTCTATTGATAATAATACCCGAATATTTTAAAATCTTTAAAAGGATTTGCTATTTGGTCAGAAGACAGATAGGCGATCAATAGGCGATCTACACTTTCACAGCCTCAACCACATATTCAACTCTCTCTTCATCATTTGATACATCTGGATTCAGCATCGTACGACACTGCATTTGTTTGGGGCTTCTGGGGAGCAGCACCCGTAGCGCATATCTTGCGGAAAATAACTCATCATATGTATATACAGACGATCCCGAGAATCCAGGTTCACTTTATCCACTGCCTTCAATCTCGTTATTTTCCTTAATATTTTTCACCAGAACAACTGATTTCTCTTTCCTTTATCAAATCTTTAATTAATAAACCTGGCTACATCCTCGAAATTATGACCGTAGGGTTCTGTTGATAAATCAAAGATATCAGTTATGACTCTGAGGGCTAAGAATTTACTGCTAAAATTATGTTATCGCCGTTGTAAATCAATTTGCTCAGCAACATTATTATAATTTGAAAGGGTCCATTCCTACCGCAAGATAGGATAAGATAAATAATTGAGGAATGCACCGCGACCTTAGGTCTGTTGTGCCCTCTTCTAACTCACAGGGACTCACTTAGCCCCAGCATATTGATGAAGTCCAATATCCTGCTGCGAGCTAGCGAGGCGATGTGATCCCTATCCGGAAACATGGATCCAAGGGCCTTCGACCTGCGCCTACAGACTGCGATGCAGTCGATTAGCAGGTGCTCCGGAGTTTCAGGCTTCCTGTCGCAAAACCGACAGTTAGCGCAAGATGATAGGCCCATGTTAGATAAATGCCTTTTCAACTTGCAGTCGTTGGTGTAAAATGCGACCAGAAGCCTAAGTGTGTCCCTTGGGAGGTTTATTATCGATTTGAACCTCTTCTGGTTATACCCCTCAACTAGCAGCTTGGCGTGACGCATACCGTACGCTCGCTGCCAGTACCTTTCCCTGGGTGGGATGCTCGAAAAGCTTCCCATCGGTATGGAGAGCTTGGTACGCGGACCTGCGATACCTGCACCTATTCCTTCCGACGTTTTCGAGCCGTCGGTGTACCACCTCACTGTGCTATCCCTTAGCAATGCTCAAGAGTGAGGTCGTTCCACTCACTCTTGCTACCGAAGGTAACCTTAAACTTCTTCGTGAAGTGAATTGTTTAGGTAATACCATCCTTCGGGAGGAGGGCAATAGGAATGTGGCCACTTATCCTCTCCATCCTCTGGGACGAGATTATCTTGCCTTTGCCACATCCCTCAGCTGTTATCTGCAGAAGTGAGTGCTTGGCTACTTGACCTATCACTATATGGAGCGGTGTGAGTTCCAGCAGGACCTCCAGAGCTGCCGTCGGGCAGGTCCGCATGCCGCCCGTCATGCAAACACATGCTAGCCTCTGAAGCTTCGATAGTTGGGTAACCATCGAGGCCAGCGACGCTACGGAGGTCCAGGACACCGCCCCGTACTCGTATGTGATTATCGGTCGCACAATCATAGTGTACAACCACCTAACGATCCTTGGCTTACAGCCCCAGGATTTACCCGCCAGCCGTTTGCACACCATTAATGCTTTTGTTGCTTTGGCTAACGTTTAGTTCACATGCTGCTTCCACCGCAGGGTAGAATCCAGCGTAATACACAGGTATTTAACCTTGCTAGTCATTGCGATCTCTCTGGCCCCAAGCGTGAGATTCCTCAGGTCGGTTAGGGACCTGCGCCTTGTAAAAGGGACTACGGTTGTCTTTGAGGGGTTGATATTTAATTCAACTCCCCTGCACCACCCCTTTGCCAGATTTAGACCTCGTTACAGAGAGTATCCTCAAATTTACATACCCTTGGCAGCGGATCCCTTTGTCAGTTAGCAGTGCTAACAGTTCATCCACGACAAGGCTCCATAGTAGTGGTGATAGCACACCTCCCTGTGGGCAGCCTCTTGTTGCGCTCAGATGAATCTTTGTTCCACCTACTGTGGTCTCGGCTATCCTAGTGCGCAGCACGGCCTCTATCCATCTACGCACCAGTGCTGCCACATTCCTTCTCTCCAGCGCCCTGGCTACACTACTGTGAGATGTGTTGTCAGAGGCCCTTTCGATGTCTAAGAAGGCACATATCATCACCTGCCCTTTCTCCAGTGATCTCTCTATCTCCGAGGTCAACTGGTACAGAGCCGTACTGGTGGATCTTCCCGCTCTGTATGCATGCTGAGCAACATGCAGGGGTGCAGTCTTCAGCGCCTTCGACCTAATATTGTGTCTATGATCTTTTCCATAGTCTTCAGTAGGAAGGAGGTTAGACTAATTAGCCTGAAAGACTTAGCCAAGGAATAGTCCTTCCTTCCTACTTTGGTCCGTCCTCCATGGGCCAGGGATGTACGCCATTGCGAGGCTATCCCTCAGCAGCCGAACAAGGCGAGGTAGCAAAATCTGTTCACCTTGTTGTAAAAGCGCTGGGAAGATGCCGTCCACCCCTGGAGATTTGAATTTTTCGAACGAGGCCATCGCCCACTGGATCGAGTACGCAGTGACTAATTGTCTAGCGATTGCCCAATCCGAGCGGGATGGCCTATGTTCGCTCACAGATGGACATCGGTCTTCCGGAATGGTCTCCGGGAAGTGAGCACGCAGAAGCTCTGTCGCTCTGTCCTCCGCGCTGGTGTAAAAGTCCCGTCACTTCTTTTGATAGCTAGCTCTGTGTTAGTATTTCCCCTAGCCAGAGCCTTGTGCAGCCGCGCCGCTTCTGGTGTGGAGGAGACCTTTTCACAGAAACTCCTAAAGCTAGTTTTTCTGACCTAATCTCCTTATTGTAAAGGGTTAGGTAGCTCCTGTACTCTTCCCAGACCCCTGTATGTTTTGCCCTGCTAAATAGACTAGAACCTTCTTCCTGAGGTCTGCAAGCTTCCTTGTCCACCAGGGACAGTTGCGCTTATCTGTGGGCACTATTAGGGGGCAGCTACCGTTGTACGCGTTAGTGACAGATCCGTTCACTGCTAATACTCTGCTCTCTATTCCCGGGCCCGTAACGCTATCGTCGTTTCCTACCGCAAACAAATATGTATTTCTAGTTTTACCACCAGTTATCTCTTTACTAAAAATTCAGAAATTATTTTCATAACCGAACTAAAAAATATTCATTTAATCAAGTTCTAGTTCTTTAGCTAATTGTTGCGTGCGTTCCGCTAGCGCCTCTTGCATATCGGGTTCCAATTTCATAATTTCCACAGCTTCTTTCAGTAGCTCCATAGCTTCGGTGAGCTTTTCTTGTACATTTGCTTTGGTCAGCAAGCCGCTCTCAAATTCGCGTTTTGCTTGCACCACTAACGCTTCCTGCAGATCGAGCAAGAGGTTACCGCGGAATATGCTCCAACCACCATCGAGTATTTCCGCCACTTCCAGGAGCTCCTGGCATAGTTCAACTTTTCGCTTTACAGCCGCATCGTTCATTTCTAAGTATAAAGGTGTTGAGGTGAACTTATTTAACAAATTCAACAGTGAAATGGACTAACCGTGCATTTTGAATCCGGGCGCATTTCCGTACAGTTGAGTGAGCGCATATTTGACTTGCAACACATGCGTATTTTTCTCGTGCAACGTGTCGCGATAACGGTGTAGGAACTCTTCAAAGGCACGCGGTGACATTTTGTTTAACGATTCGATCTCCTTCAGCATGGCGCCGTTGCCCCAATTTATCTGTTTGGCGGGTATTTCGTGTGGGCAGAGCTGACACTTCCACAAAGCGCCATTGTCCAGCGGATCGGTGGATATTATCTGCAATGAACAGTTATATGTAAGTCGCTGGATTGAAATTTTTAAGGCAACAACTAACCTTGCCGACTTTGCATCGACTGCATAAAATGGCGCCTGCGAATGTGCCCAACTCCTCGGGGTCTTTGCAGCGTGCACAAGTGCACTCGAAGCACTTTGCCTGCGAGAGATGTTGCCGACGCATGAGCGTTGACTTTAGCGGTTGCGTATAGGAGGTGGCAATAATTTCGCCTTTCGCGATTTTCTGCTTCGCTATGAATAGAATCTGCATTTGATCGTCGAAGGTGTGGCGCGCATTCGAAACACAATCGTGCGAGATCATCGCCGCGTTTGTATAGATCGCGCGCAGTTTCTGCCCGGCTGCTGCTTGACGCACCTCAAAAGTGTTAGTGTCCAAGCGCGCGGCGACACGTAACACCTCGTCATCACTCCACTCGCTGAAACCCATGATCGTCTTGATAAACGTTAACAAATTCGCGCTGAGTATCCTATAGAGCGGCGTATTCATGCGCTCGTTGAGATGATCTTCCAGCTGGGCGAAACGCGCAAAGGCTTCGGGATTCTTATTACGCAGCAAAATACAACGCAGCGGTAGAATGACACAGTAGGCAGACTCCTTTTTACCTGTCCCTTCTTTAGTGGGATCAAAGTCGATTTTGGCCTTGAATTTACGCGCCGACATCAGCTCGCATTCGTCAATGTGATGAGCGGAATTTTCACACTGCGGTCCACACAAAGGCCATGAGCAGCGGCTGCATTTGTAGAAATTCTTTTGTGGCGGCACTGGGTTAGGCAATGAGCGGTGACAGCCCAAACATGTGGGCGCACTAGCCACCTTGGGTCCATAGATGAAGGGCTTCTCACGCAAGAAAATCTCACCTTTTTTAATGTCACGTGTGGCCCGTAAATGACGACCCAGGATGTCGTTTGTGGCGATCTGAAAAATAAAACGAATTTAAACATTACGAGTATGTTTTTTATTTTAAATTTCGCGAGAAGCGCGTTTTAACGGACTAATAAAAACTCGATTAACAAATCGGTGCAAAAAAGCAGCCTAATATTTAAAATTTATTCTAATTGGACGAGGATTGTTAGATTATTGTAATTTAAAAACCCAGTCTAGATTTCGCATCGGTGCCTTAGGTCACCATTATTGTAAAATGGATGTAGTTGTTTATGATATTTGTCAGATAAACAAACAATTATCTCTCTGATATCATAGATCACCATTTAGTTAAGAAGACTAAAAGACTTTGTTATTTAGTTATCACAGCCCCCTTTGAGTCTGTTGTATTATTTTTATATATAAATTGTGAAAAAAGTACACAGAAATTGTAAAAAGCAAAAAAAGAGATTATTCCAGTTCTTGAAACACTTTTCATAAGCTCTTTTTGGGATGGCTCCACCGAATGGCAATTTCAGTTTGGAGAACAAGAAAAAATCTTACGGAGCCAAATCGGGTGAATACGATGGTTGATCGATGGTATTAATTTCGTGTGTGCCTTTAAATTCGATCACAATCGTGGCACGATGCTATCTTGCATTATCATCGTGTAAATCCATGAAGTTTTCTTCCACAATTCTGGCCGTTTTTGACAAATGTTCTCAGGCAAACGTCTCAATACCGTCCCAAAGAGAATTCTTTATTAACCGTCTGTCCCTCCGGAACAAATTCATGATGCACGAAATCACAAACATCGAAATTCATACGATTAAGCATGCCTAAAGAGACATGTTTACGGTATTTTTTTTTTGAAAAAAAAAGTTCAGCTTAATTGGGGTGAGTTGAATTAGAACGCGTTTCATACCCAAAATATCCATCAAAATAATTCGAACGGACTCGCGTGAGATGACGAGCTCTCTTGTCATCTTTCTAACACTTGTCTAATGATTTTCAAGCACCATATCTTTCACTTTTTTTTTATATTTTCATCACTTGAAGAGGTCCAAGGTCGTCCAGAACGAGGCATATTTTCAACGATCTATCGACCGTTTTTGAAGACAGTACTACCAACTTAGCGAAATACATTTTTTTGAAACATCATTTCCCCGTGGAATTTAATTACTATTTCCGGGTGCTTCTTTGTCACAATGTATGATATTATTCCAATACTATATCTTAACCTAAAAACTAAACACTTTACCGTATTTTTCATCTATGGGGCTCTACCTTCGATGAAAATTTCTGATGAGGTGACTCTTAAGGTACTTCAGAGGAAAATTTAGGGAAAAGAAAGCTCTAAAGATAATCTGCTACAGTTAATCAAAAAAAAAGTTAAAGAAAAACGAAAACTGAAAGTTAAAAGCTTTCTTCTGCTATGTTTTGGGATATTATTTTAGTTTTTTGATTGATATTATGATATGGTATAACAGCAATATGTAAGTATGTATGTACATATGAATTTCCGTTTCCTCCTCAATTGCGCGCGATTCTTTTCGCGGCCACCTGTTGCCTCAGTTTCTTCGTTCGTAAACAAAGTTGGTAAATATTTACAGCAAAGCTTTTTCTTTTTCTCTATGCTCCGTTGCCTCGCTATTTTTATCTATTTTCTCTGTGCTTCGCTCATTATCTTTTTATGTTGCATCAACATACGGCATCAATGACCACCTGCAAAATGTCTGGCCCTAGGTTAATCACCTCCTTTGCAGCAACGAAAATTGCTTACGTGCCAAAAAATCTAAATTAAAATAACTTGAAAAAAAAACTTTACATTTTTGCTACGGACAAAATTTATTGCCAATTTCTTGTTGCATACGGGAAGCTCGATGTGCTGCGTTTACTATTAGGGGGTTGCACTAAAGCTAAAGCGTCAAAAAATCGCTAAATTTCAGTTGGGGCTAGTGTAACCGAGGTTCCAGGAATGGTTCCCGCCGCGGAAATCACTGAGCTCTTATTTTTACTGTTGAAGCATACATACTTCTATGTCGAAAAACCTCTTAAAACACCAAAACGTTTGGAGCCTATCACAAATCTGTTGAAGCGACAAATATCCAAGTCACCCGGTTCTCCGAAAGTATGACATCCAACAGCAGCTAAATCTAGCAAAAACTGACTAATTGAAAAGAAAATATTGAGATATTGCCATCTCGCCTTTCTCTAGTCAACTTTTACAACTGACCTCTATTAAAATTTTTAGACACACTACATATTTTTCTAAAGGATAGTCTTGGATTAAACCGCCAAATGTTCGATACTGGCTGTAGCAAGTAGTTTAATAAATCTCTTGCGTATGACTATGGGCCAACGGGATCTTGTTGTCTCACAAGTGCTGGTAGTTAGCAGCACTCACCGCTCCCTCGAAGCCAAGACGAGTCCTATATGACATATTTACAGTTAAATAAAAGTACAATATGACGACTACCGGAGGGGTTAGTGCAATCTTATATCACTCTGCAATCTGAGCCTCAAAACGTACGAAGTAAGCGAAGCGAACTTTCAACTGTAAGTCCACCATTAATCAGGCGACTAGAGCAAAAGCAATCTGTCTTTACCCATGAAGCTCGGGTAAGCCTCTAACGTACATAAAAATACTATCATACTTCCAAACAATGATTTCCGCATTAGATTGCACTTTTCGAAGTAAAAATCGATAATTTAAAATATTGTATTTAATAGTTTTTGAAAATTCATACAAAATACTGCAAAACTGTTAATGTTAACCAAAGCAAGATTTTTTGTTTTGAAAAGCTTCTATATTACTGAAATATTCCTTTGTGTTTGATTTTCTTTCTTTCTAACACGAATCACTTTTGTTCACCTCATAACACTTGCACTCCGCCTTGTGTCCCTTCTTCCAATGTATGATCTGATGCTCTTTGCCGCAATAGACCACATTTCGGCAGCCACCGCACTTCTGCGACGCCGCCACTCCACAAACTGCGCAGTTTCCAGGATTTGTCATATTTTCACTTTGTTTTTAGTTTCCGTTAGATTTGCCACTCCCGATTTTATAAACAAAACGTTTTATATTATTAATCAAATAATATTGCAGAACACACGCGCCGATCGAGTGGAATTTTGAAAATTTTCGGTTTGCGTAATCGCCAGTCATGCCACGACTGGTCGAACAAATAAATTTGAGAATCAACGGCAGCGCAGATCCGACCGAATTCAATAAATTTCGTCTGCACATACAAATCTGCATACTTAGCTGCCGAAATTTCCGCCCATTCAAATGAAAATGACCGAGGAGTACCACATGCAATCTCACTGCAAAGCGCATCGGGCAATTTGAGCGCTGTCACTTGAGGGCGACACGCGAAGTGCGCGCACATTTGATGCTGAGCGCGAGAATTGTTTAGCGTGCCAAGGCGCTGACGGCATAGTGTATAGGGAGACGTGTTGTACGTGACAACATTTCGTTAACGTCGAATATATATTTGTGTGTAGGTTTGTATTTGAGTAAATCACATTCGTACGACAAGCCTCTTGTTGTTAGAACAGCGCTATTGTTTGTACTCGGTGTTATTTTTCATCTTTTATTTATAGATTTTCTCAGATCTTTCATTAGCTTCTTGGATCAGATGGTGATGAAAGTCATACGTATAAATATTTTGGCCAACAAGTGGGGGCGTGTCGCTTGATAAATAACAACATATGCGGTATCGTCTCATTCGTATTCTTGTGAAACTGTAAACATAAAATGGACGTGTTGTCTGAAAAGCTTTGATATCTTAAACAAGAAAGTACACTAACTTCGGCAGCACCGGTCCTATAATAACGGGTGATTTTTTTGAGGTTAGGATTTTCATGCATTAGTATTTGACAGATCACGTGGGATTTCAGACATGGTGTCAAAGAGAAAGATGCTCAGTATGCTTTGACATTTCATCATGAATAGACTTACTAACGAGCAACGCTTGCAAATCATTGAATTTTATTACCAAAATCAGTGTTCGGTTCGAAATGTGTTTTATCGACAAATTTTGTTCAGCGATGAGGCTCATTTCTGGTTGAATGGCTACGTAAATAAGCAAAATTGCCGCATTTGGGGTGAAGAGCAACCAGAAGCCGTTCAAGAACTGCCCATGCATCCCGAAAAATGCACTGTTTGGTGTGGTTTGTACGCTGGTGGAATCATTGGACCGTATTTTTTCAAAGATGCTGTTGGACGCAACGTTACGGTGAATGGCGATCGCTATCGTTCGATGCTAACAAACTTTTTGTTGCCAAAAATGGAAGAACTGAACTTGGTTGACATGTGGTTTCAACAAGATGGCGCTACATGCCACACAGCTCGCGATTCTATGGCCATTTTGAGGGAAAACTTCGGACAACAATTCATCTCAAGAAATGGACCCGTAAGTTGGCCACCAAGATCATGCGATTTAACGCCTTTAGACTATTTTTTGTGGGGCTACGTCAAGTCTAAAGTCTACAGAAATAAGCCAGCAACTATTCCAGCTTTGGAAGACAACATTTCCGAAGAAATTCGGGCTATTCCGGCCGAAATGCTCGAAAAAGTTGCCCAAAATTGGACTTTCCGAATGGACCACCTAAGACGCAGCCGCGGTCAACATTTAAATGAAATTATCTTCAAAAAGTAAATGTCATGAACCAATCTAACGTTTCAAATAAAGAACCGATGAGATTTTGCAAATTTTATGCGTTTTTTTTTTAAAAAAAGTTATCAAGCTCTTAAAAAATCACCCTTCACAGATACGAAAATTTTATTTAAAAAATCTTTATCAAAAGATCGGTCAGTTTGAGTGGCAACTAACGAACGTATAGTTTTTTAGCCTTTTATATTCGGGATTTGACAATCCTAGTATTGTAATCTGGCATCTCACAACTTTATCGTTAAGTTTGAAATTGTTGATGTTATACATTAGTGGTCACATTCAAACATTTTATTTTTTGAGAGTGCATGCGTGTGGAGACTCAAATTACTGGTCCCCTACTTTTCTCAGTTCAAGTGCTATTAGGACCACCACTGGTTTTCATTAAATTGGTTCTAAACGCAAATAGTGTGCGAAATATTTTCTAAAGCTACTGTTCTAACTAACCATTATTTAAATTTCTACTAGTATTGTAAAAAAACTATATTAAACAAATTGCTTATCTATTTAAGTGTTCTACAAAGAAAAAATCTAATTCCCATTCAATATGAGAGGGAAAATAAAAACGCTGATTTTTGCTTTCTACATATGTATGTATGTAGATGCGTATACTTTCCACGCATGTTTTGCTCGCTGGGAAGTCAGAAAACTAACTGGCTGCTTATTTTTATCCATACTTCGAACGATATTTGTATAATAAGTACAGTAACTTAAAATATTCAAAAAAAAATCGCGAACATTTTCGACCGATTATTTTTTACAACTTTCGACGTGCATTATCTCAGCAACAGTGCATCGATGAACTTAATCCAGTTTTTATTAATGTTTATCCTAAATAAAAGCAGTAATGTTCCATTACAACGACACTTTTTAATACTGTGGTTTACCCAACTGATTTTTTTGGCGGTTTGAGTTGAAAACCAAAAGGGCGAATTTCTAAACTTCAACTAAAATACAGTTTTGTTGAAAACTGTAATAGATGCCTTCTTCTTCTTCTTAATTGTCGAAGACACCGCTTACGCGATTATTGCCGAGTTAACAACCGCGCACCAGTCGTTTCTTCTTTTCGCTACGTGGCGCCAATTGGATATTCCAAGCGAGGCCAGATCTTTCTTCACTTGGTCTTTCCAAAAGAGTGGAGCTGCTCCTCTTCATTTGCTTCCCCCGGCGGGTACTGCGTCAAGTACTCTCAGAGCTGGAGTGTTTTCATCCATCCGGACAACATGACCTAGCCAGCGTAGCCGCTGTCTTTTAATTCGCTGAACTATGTCAATGTCGTCGTATATCTCGTACAGCTCATCGTTCCATCGAATGCGATATTCGCCGTGGCCAACGCGCAAAGGACCATAAATCTTTCGCAGAATTTTTCTCTCGAAAACTCGCAACGTCGACTCATCCGCTGTTGACATCGTCCAAGCCTCTGCACCATATAGCAGGACGGGAATTATGAGTGACTTAAAGGGTTTGGTTTTTGTTCTTCGAGAGAGGACTTTACGTCTCAATTTCCTACTCAGTTCGAAGTAGCACACGTTGGCAAGAGTTATCCTGCGTTGTATTTCCAGGCTGACATTGTTGGTGGTGTTTACGCTGGTTCCTAAATAGACGAAATTATCTAAAACTTCAAAGTTATGACTGTCAACAGTGACGTGAGAGCGAAGTCGCGAGTGCGACGACTGTTTGTTTGATGACAGGAGATATTTCGTCTTGCCTCGTTCACTGCAAGACCCATTCGTTTTGCTTCCTTGTCCAGCCTGGAGAAAGCAGAACTAACGGCGCGGGTGTTGAGGCATACGCCAGCAGCTGTACACTCTTATAAAAGATTGTACCTGCTCGATTAAGTTCTGCAGCTCGAACTATTTTCTCCAGCAGCAGATTGAAGAATTCGCACGATAGGGAGTCGCCTTGTCTGAAACCTCGTTTGGTATCGAACGGTTCGGAGATGTTCTTCCCGATCCTGATGGAGCTTTTCGTGTTGCTCAACGTCAGTTTACACAGCCGTATTAGTTTTGTCGTGCTGTCGAAAGCAGCTTTGAAATCGACGAAGAGGTGGTGTGTGTCGATTCTCCTTTCACGGGTCTTTTCCAAGATTTGGCGCATGGTGAATATCTGGTCGGTTGTGGATTTGCCAGGTCTAAAGCCACACTGATAAGGTCCAATCAGTTCGTTGACGGTGGGCTTTAATCTTTCACACAGTACGCTCGATAGAACCTTATATGCGATGTTGAGGAGGCTAATCCCACGGTAGTTGGCGCAGATTGTGGGGTCTCCTTTTTTATGGATTGGGCATAGCACACTTAAATTCCAGTCGTTGATGCATGCTCCTTATCAGTTCTTCGCCGCCGTGTTTGAATAGCTCGGCCGGCAATCCATCGGCCCCTGCCACTTTGTTGTTCTTCAGGCGGGTGATTGCTATTCGAACTTCTTCATGGTCGGGCAATGGAACGTCTGCTCCATCGTCATCGGTTGGGCAATCGCGTTCGCTTCTCCTGGCGTTGTGCGTTCACTGACATTCAGCAGGCTGAAGAAGTGTCCCCTCCATAATTTAAGTATGTTCTGGGTATCGGTCACTAGATCACCTTTGGGGGTTCTAAAAGAGTATGCTGCGGTTTTGAAACCTTCTGTAAGCCGCCGCATTTTTTTGTAGAATTTTCGAGCATTACCCCTGTCGGCCAGCTCATCAAGCTCTTTATACCCACATATTTCGGCCTCTTTTTTTCTGTCTGCAACTGCGTCTTGCTTCGCTCTTCAACTCTCGGTATTTATACCATCCCGCACGTGTTGTGAACGATTGTAACGTTGAGAGGTAGGCAGCCTGTCCGCTGCGGCACGGCACTCCTCGTCGTACCATCGGTCCTTTTGCACTTTTCGAAAACCAATGGTTTCTGTTGCAGCTGTACGTAAGGAGTTTGAAATGCCGTCCCACAGTTCCCTTATACCGAGTTGTTGACGAGTGCTCTCAGAGAGCAGGAGTGCAAGCCGAGTAGAAAATCTTTCGGCTGTCTGTTGTGATTGCAGCTTCTCGACGTCGAACCTTCCTTGTGTTTGTTGGCGTGCGTTTTTTGCTGCACAGAGGCGGGTGCGAATTTTGGCTGCAACAATATAGTGGTCCGAGTCGATGTTAGGACCTCGGAGCGCACGCACATCTAAAACACTGGAGACGTGTCTTCCGTCTATCACAACATGATCGATCTGGTTGGTGGTTTTTCGATCCGGAGACAGCCAGGTAGCTTGATGTATCTTCTTATGCTGGAATCTAGTACTACAGATAACCATATTTCGGGCCCCGGCGAAGTCGATCAGCCTCAACCCATTTGGGGATGTTTCCTCGTGGAGGCTGAATTTACCGACCGTAGTGCCAAAGATACCTTCTTTGCCCACCCTGGCGTTAAAGTCGCCAAGCACGATTTTGACATCGTGGCGGGGGCATCTCTCATAAGTGCGCTCCAAGCACTCATAAAAGGCATCTTTGGTCACATCGTCCTTCTCTTCCGTCGGGGCGTGGGCGCAAATCAGCGATATGTTGAAGATCCTCGCTTTGATGCGGATTGTGGCCAAATTGTTGAAAATGGCAACTGTTATAGCTTTATTGGAGCTTTAGAAGGACAAAACCTACAGCAGAAAGCATAAAGAAAATCTATGTAAAAATATCATTATTGGTAAAAATTCAACCCTGGGGCCATTAACATCAGCTTCATAATGTCTTTAATATTTTCTCATGTTAAAAAATAGTAATAACTTTTCGTGAATTTTTTAAATCACACAGACCCAGTGATGAATTTGAATAAATTTATTTATTTTTTAAGGTAAGGTTCATTGAAATCAGAGATTGAAGAAAGTGTCCTTGTCAATGTTTCTTTATAAAATACTTATTTTTCTAAAACCAACTGCAGTTTCAAAAAAATATAATTATTTCAGTTCATAGTTTGTACGTTATTATTTGAAAACTCAATAGGAGGATGAAGCCATGTGTAGAAGTTCACGTAAGTGAGGAAAGTTTCTTGAGGGCCATTCACTTGGGAGTGGCGATAAACGATTCTTTTACATATGGCTCAAGCAGCTCACGACTACGGGTCTTAAACCAAGTACGAGTATCCTCCTCGAGGTTGTGCGCTGAGTTTAAATTCGCCTCGTAAAAAACACTCTCAATGAAACAGCCTCGGATAAGAGACCTCCCTTTTAATGACGACCAATGGAAACGTACTAAGGATTATGATCTTAGAGCATGTACCTAGAACTTTCGGTCCCTTAACAGGGAAGGTGTCACCACCCAGTTGGTTAATATACTCGTAAGAGTAAAAGCTGACATCACCACCGTCCAAGGAGTGCGATGGATGAGACTCCGTCGCTGAGTACCGGCATTCACCCCAGTGGATAAACGTCTACCCACAATCCGCATCGAACAGAAGCTCTCCAACATACATACATATCTCTGATTTGCACCGATAGAAAAGAAGGACAATGTGACCAATGGTGTCTCCTATAAGCACTTGGAGCGCACCTATGATGTTAAAATCGTTCTTGGCAACTTTAACGCCAACGTTATCTTTGCCAATACGTAAATTTAGCCTTCATAATGAAACATCCCCAAATGGGTTGAGACTAATCGACTTCGATTTTCTACTCGACTTTCAATTCTCTGAGAGCACTCATCAGCAATTCGGTATATGGGAACTGTGAGGCAGTATTTCAAGCTTTTCCAAATGAAACCTTTGGTTTTGGAAAAGGCAAAAGAACATTGTCGCCGTTGAGATAAAACAGTTCTCGCAACGTTACAATCGACCACAATGCGTGCGGGATGGGATAGATACCAAAAGTTGGAAAGGGAAGCGAAAGGCATTTACAGACAGAGAGGCCGAATTGCGTCAGTACGAAGAGCGATGGATTACCGGCCGAGCTATTCAAATACGGTGGCGAAGAACTGATAAGGAGCATGCATCAGCTTCTTTGTAGAATATGGTAGGACGAAAGCATCACCGACAATTGGAATTCAAGTGCGCTCTACCTAATCCACAAAAACGGAGACTCCATAATCTGCGCTAACTGCCGTGGGATAAGTCTCCTAAACATCGCATATGTATAAGATTCTATCGACCGTACTGAGTGAAATATTACAGCCCACCGCCAACAACTAGGTTTAAAGGGTGTGGCTTTAGACTTGGAAAATCTACAGTTGACCGGATTTTCACCATGCGCCAAATATTGGAAAAGATCCGTGAAAGAAAGATCTATACACACAACCTCTTCGTCAATTTTAAAACCGCCATTCACAGCACGAAAAGGAGTTGCCTCTATGCCGCTATCTTTGAACTTGGTATCCCCGTACAGCTAATACGGCTGTGTAAGCTGACTTTGAGCATTACCAAAACCTCCGTCAGGGTCGAGAAGAACCTCTTCGACCCGTTCAATACCAAACGAGGCTTCAGACAAGGCGACTATCTTTCGTGCGACTTTTTCAATCTGCTGCTGGGGAAAATTATTAGAGCTGCAGAACTGAATAAAGAAGGTACCATTTTCTCTAAGAGAGTACAGCTGCTGGCGTACGCCGATAATATTGATATCATTGGCCTCAACGACCACGCCGTTAGTTTTGCTTTCTCCAGAATATATAAGGAAGCGAACCAAATGGGTCTGGTAGTGAGCGAGGGCAAGACGAAATATCTCCTGTTATTAAACAAACAGTCGTCGCATTCCCGACTAGGCTCCCACGTCAGTGTTGGCAGTCATAACTCCGAAGTCGTAGATAATTTCGTCTATCACGAAACCAGAATTAATTCCAACAGCAATGTCAGCCTCGAAATCCAACGGTTTTGCCAACAGGTGCTACTTCGGACTGAGTAGACAATTGAGAAGTAAACTCCTCTATCGACGAACAAAGACCAAACTCTATAAGTCTCTCATTATTCCAGTCCTGTTATATGGTGCAGAGGCATAGACGAAGACAATGATGTTGATGAGTCCACCTTACTTGTTTTCGAGGTCTTTGCCCGTTGGTAACGACGATATTGACATAGTTCTGTATGGATGAAAGCACTCCAGTTTAAAAAGTATTCGACACAGTACCGAGGAAAGCAGAGGAAAAGACCTCTACTCTGTTTGAGAGCTCAGGTGGAGAAGGATCTGGGTGCATTTGGTATCTCGAATTGGCGTCAAATCGTGAAAAGAACAAACTATAGGTGCGCTGTTGTGAACTCGCCTATAACCACGTAAGCGGTGGTCACGCCAATAAAAAAGAAGAAGATTTGTGCGACGATTTGGAAAACTCTCTATTATTATGTAACAGTTGAAGTTAAAATAAATAAATAAAGCATTTTTGTAGTTTCTTTTCTCACAATTCATTTAATAATTTACTGTATGTATTTCCATTGATACATATTTAAAAAAAATTCTCATTTTTTCAATAAATTCATAAATGGAAATCAGTCTTTTTCTATGTGTTTTAAGAAAAAATAATATAAAGGCGTATATATAGTAGATGTACATATATGTATATTAACAGAGTTGAACATATGTATCAGCAATTGTATGTATATGCGTAAAAATATATAATTTATATATAATAAATACATTGCTACATTTATATTGAAGCATATTTAGAGAAAAATTGGCTATTAATAAAAAATAATAAATTCAGCGGTGATTGGTTGGTGCAATTCGAAGGTGGCGATGGTACTTAGCGCTAAATTTTTAACTATACATAAGTATGTATGTGTATACCCGCTGTACTGTATGAATCAGTTGAAATTCTTTGCAAGCTCTAAGCTTAAAGTAATCAAAAATTCTTTTGAAATGCGCAAAGCAATTGGTTGCCACATGAATTAAGCAAAATTATTATGTATATGTAAATATATTATAAGTTTTCAACTGCGTTAGCTTACATGCACATATACATACATATGTATGTAACTGTTCTAGTGTTTTCTAGATTTCGGTTTTTATTTGCTAATCAAGTACTATGAAACAATTTCAACTAGTTTTCGTTTTGTATGCTTTTTATGCAAGCGAAACATTTATATTATATTTGTTTGTATGTATGTATAAGAATTTGTATATGCATGTTTTTGTTTTTCCTATTTGTTTTTTAGTTAGTATATACTTATTTGTCAGCAACATCAGCTTTTACAGTAACTTTGCACATTCAATCGGATAGTTGAATTCAATGTTTTAGTATATTAAATATTATATAATAACTATATAATATTTTAAATATTTTATAAATAATTTATACAGTTACATTCGTGTTTTTTACATTTGTATTTCTTACATGTGTACATATGTATATTTTTTAGTACATATTTAGTGTTTACTTGTGTGAGTGTTTGTTCTTATTTGTATGTATTTGTTTCTATCAATTCATTATGCATTTATTTTGTGCGCCATTGTGCTTTAGTTCGATTAATAAACTATTCTATTTGTATTTGCTTAGTTTTTAATTCTTAGCCTTTGTAATATAGTCCTCAGAGCTGCACGTAAATTCCTTAAATTTCCCAAGTACATATTTACAACAACAATAGTGCAGTTGTTTAGTTTATTTTAGCAATAAATAACATTTCTATTTAATTTATAATTACAGCTACAATAGTTACAAAGTTTTTATTTGTTATTTTTGTTTTTGTAAGCAAACTGCCTAAAAATACCATCAATATCCTTTTGTCGAAAATTATTTTTTTGTTATGTATTTTTTGTGTTTTGGTTTGAAAAGCTTTTAACCAATGCTCGCAAATTCGAAAGAATCGAAATTTTTTATGAAAAACCTAAAAAAAGCTTTTAAAAGCATGTAAAAGCTCGCAATGTTGTCTTTATATTATTATTATTAAATAGGAGTAAATTATTGGTTTTTGCTATAAAATAAACGCAATTTATTCTTACTACAGTGTTGTGCGCAAATTTATTATCACTTCATCGTCATCATTTAGTATCATTAACACTCAAAAGTATGCAAAACAATTTTTGAAATGTTAATTATGGATTTAAATACAAATAAATTATTTTTGGATCAAATATCATTAAATAATTTAAAACTGCAAAAGTGGTGAAATATATACTATACAAAACGTGGGAAATGTGTTAGAATCATTGCAAATTAAAACAAAAAACGTTGGAAAAATTATAGCCACTAAATTTTAATTTGAATTAATTTTTTATTCGTTAATGTATTTTCAAAAATTTTTCAATCAATGCGAATATTTAATATGAAATTAAAAACTTTACAGTGAAATTTAAAATTAAAAGCTATAAGACTGCTAAATTTTGTGTAATACTGCAGAGTAAATATTTTTCACGGCTTTTTAAAACTCAAAATCGGTTACCAGCGCATCAACAGTGCAAACTAATATATTTTGATGTTAAAATGTTGCGCGATACTGTATGACGAAGTTTTTAAAGCCTTTTGAATAAAAATTTTTGCAATCTCAATAAGTTGTTGTTGCATTAATTTAGTAGTTAGTTAAGCATTCTTCTTTCATACCGCCCCTAAATGTATGCTTGCAATTTCAGTGTTAAAAGTTTGAGCATTTTGTGATATGCTTTCGCGGATATGTTGGCAAAACTTCAACTTCATTAAAATATTTCAAATAAATTTTTCTGGACAATAATAACCGTAACTTAAAAGGATAATTAAAATTTTTAGTAAAAAAAAGTTAAAAAAAGAGTTTTTTACACTTATTTGCTTACTGAAGCTTGTCCATTTTTTTGAGCCTGGAAGTGATTTCTATGCACTTTTTATGTAAAATATTACTTTGAACTGTTGTAATGCACCCTCAATTTGGTGCGCTTTAAACAAACACACTCTCAGCAGCCAACTTTGCGTCCCTACAACATAAGCATTACATTTATAGCATACTTTTAGGCCTTTAAGCTTTGCAATCAACAGCAACGCTAGTTGTGAGAAATTCGCTAAAGAATACTTGATAACATTCATATATATTACAGCTAAGCAACACTTAAACGCTGATTCTTATTATTATATGCATTTATATATATTTATATATATATTTTGTTTGTATACTATACATTTTTAGTCTACCGCTGGTGGCTCAGACAATGAGCCTAATCTCACTTATGTTTCTCATTAATTTTTCTTAAATAAATTTATTATTATTATTTCTCTTTTATTCGTCTTTTTCCTCAAAGTGATGATAATGATGGTGTATGTGCTCGTGCACATAACGGTGTATCAGCGACGATGCGCCGCCACTCGTATTGGCCGCGCTCGCACTGCCGCTCTCTTCGGTCTCTGCCTCCTCTTCATCCTCCTCACCTTCCTCCGCATCCAACTCCTCGACCTCAGCCGCATCGCTTACGCGCAATGTCACATCCAGATCATCCACCGCACTCTCCACAGCTTCAACAGCCACCAACTCAGTCTCATCGGTTATATCCACCAATTTGGCGGTTGCTACATTGCTGTCTTGATCCACTGGCTCCACCGCAGCGTTAGCCGCTGCATTTGACTTCGGCGTTGAGGTTGCAGCAGCTTTGCACGTCGCGTAAAACAGTGCTGTGGGTGCCTCGTTCACCGCCTCGTCGTCGGTAGTGGTCGGCGCGATGAGGTTCTCACATTCCGCTGGGTCGCCGTGTATCGGTATGAGCGCTGCGTAGGTGCCTATGCTCGTGTTCGAGCTGCTCGACTGCATGCCATTGGACGCGCATGCGCTCTTCGGCTGCGCTGTGGGCGTATGACGTGCCTGCGGCGTGCGCGACTTGTGTGCGGACTTGTGCTTGCGCCGCTGCACATTTTCTCGTTGGTTGTGCGTGCTCAGCGCGCTCTCTTGCAGCTTCTCGCTCAGCTTGGCGTACAGCGCGTTATCAGCATACTTCGTGGCGCTGTCCTTGCGCTGATGTTTGGCGCTATTGTTCTTCAGCCACTTCTCAATGTGCTCTACGGGTGAGTTGTGGGCCAGCGACGCGTCGCCGAGACTCAGAGCCGCCAGCTTATTGGCGCATTGTTGGTGTAGTTGCTGATTTTGGCCACCATGTCCATGTCCGTGGCTGTGATGCGCATTGGAAGATAACAGCCGCTGATAGCCACTGTACTGTGGTGAATTATGTGCGGTGAGGCTGTGCAGCGGTGTAAGTTGTTGTGAGTATGAGCCGCTGCGCAGTATTTTGCTGGTTTTGATCTGGTGTGTGGTGGAGTTGAGGAAGACTTTTGCGGGTGTGCTCTGGCTGCTAGGAACTGCGTTCATTATGGGTTGTACTGTTGCGATTAGTTGTTGTTGATTAGTGTGTTGATCGTGGCCGACAATTTGTGGCACGAATGTGGTGGCAGTTAAGGCACCGACGTTGCCACTTGTGGTCAGCGGTGGTGAGTGACTGGTGCCGCCACCGCAAATGGTGGCATGCAAAAAAGAATCGTAGCCACACAAATTCATTTTGCCGTGTCCACCATGTTGCATGCCACTTTGTGCGGCGAGCACAGCGGGATTAATGGCCATTTGTTGATGGTAGATGGGTATATGTGGCTGAGGATGGTATTGTGTGGTGTTGGTGTTGTTGGTGGTGCTGATGTCGTGTAAATTTAACTCGCTGCTGTTGTTGTTCGTGTGATTGCTGCTGTGACTGTGACTGCTGCTGTTGCTGTGGCTGTGGCTGTTGTTGGGGCTGTGATGATGATGATGGTGATGGTTGTTGTTGTTGTTGTTGCTGTTGCTGTGGCTGATAATGGCATTGCTGTGGTTCGCAATTAAGGTCGGTATTTTCGACGCAGTATTTGAGCGCTGTTGCTGTTGTTGCTGCGGCTGCTGCTGATTGTGAGGCGGCTGATGTTGAAGTTGTGGTTGCCTTATAGGACTCACATTTGCTTGAGGTTTTCTGAAAGTGCCAATAAAACATAACACAAATGAGTAAGTGCACGTGGAAGGGGGCATTAAGGGGGGTAATTAATAATCGAGTATTCGAGGATTCTCAGTTAGTGCGTGCAGTGTTCGTGATTTGAGGTTAGCATTAATATGGAGGAAAATTATATTTACATGAAGTGCACATTATCCTCGCATTGAAGGTTAAAGCTGTGATGCGATCTTCGGACATTAAAAGCGTGTAGCTTTCATTATTGGCTTTCAAAGATTTTTTGAGCTAATTTTTGCAATAGAATTAGTATGAAGTTAAAAGACTTCAGAAAGCGCCAGAAGAATCAATCGATAACCACAAATATCGTACAAAAATACAATGATTTTCTGCCGTTATGTATCCAAACACGACTACCAAAGTATTGGCAGGTATTCCCCACATAACTACGTAAAGGAATTTTTTTACTGAAGTGCTAACCTGCAGACTGACTACTCAATTTAAATGAAGTTGATAAACTACTACAAACCTTCGCCTGGTACTTTATGGTCTCGAAATTGATCCGAAATATAGCAATTTAGCAGCCAATTTCAAACCAATTTTGGTTTCAAAAATCACTTTATTGAATAGTTGACACAAAGATCTGCATAATATAGATCAAGGGATAAAATTTGGCTTCGCAAAAAAAGTTTACTAATTTGTAATTTAATTCAAATATAAAACTTTAAAATTACACAATCTACAAGAGGTAACAAGAGGATGTTGTCACATTTCTCTATAATAACAAGGACCAATAATAGTTGGTGTTACTCTGCAATGTTGCCAAATTTAATTTTAACTGGAAGGAGTTGGAGAAGCTCAAGCATAAAAGAACTGGAGAATTTCACCCAATAGAAAGATTTCTAAGCTCCAATTATATACAAATACTAATTGCAAGTTTCTTTGAAAACCTAAAACTACGCAATCGGTAGAGGTAGCTTTCGATCTTCTAGCTGCGGCGTTGCCATATTTTACCATAAGAAAAAATAGTCAAACAGTAAAAGTTATAAGTTCTAAATAAATGTACAAATTATAATGCTGTTTGAAGCTTTTATAACTTAAGGATAAGATTTGGTATTATTCTGCAATCCACTATAACAAGAAGAAGTTTGAAAAGCTCAAGCATACCATAAGATATCTTAGCTTTTATTTTATATTACTCTTTATTTTTCACTCTGCAGCATAGCCACATTTCACTGTAATACTTGTTAGGCTCACAAAGGATGCATGCAACAGCAAAATATTGATTATGCAATTAGATATCAAGTATACAACAACAAATACTATATATCAAACATTAAAAAGTAGGTGAAATAAAGGCATCGTAAAAAATAAAAGTACAAAGCAAATAATAAAATGCAAAATGCAAATCAACGCTTAACGGTGTTCATTAGATGGGAAAAAACGCGGAATTTGCTTTGTTCTCCGTACTACGTTCTTTTGAATACGAAATCAGGCGGATCGAAATTAGAAATATAAAAATTGTGATTGCTATGAGGGCATTTGTTGTTGTAGTTTGTGGATTTTTTCTTGCAACAGCCAGCATATTGCATATATGGATGTGTGCGTGTGTGTCTATGTACATATTTTTTGTGAGTTTTGTTCTGCAGGCAAGTGCTTGTGTGGGTATGTATATATGTACATATGTATATAATAGAGGGCCACCCGCCCCAGCACCCGGTGCTTACCCGCTCATCTGAAAACACAAACGATTCTTCTCCATGCTTTCCCGTATAATGCTCATCAAGTCGTTGCGATTCAATGCGGTCTTCCAGCACTCAGTAGAGTTGCGCTGCCGTTGAGCCAGAGCGGACGAGGCGGTGGCGGCTGTGTTCTTCTGTGGATTACGTAGCTGAACGCCATCGACAACATCACTTAATTGCTGCTGCTGCTGGGACTGTTCGAGTTTGCTCTGCTGCTGTTGTTGTTGTATGTGCCGATTGTACCAACAGGCCTCGTTGCCGACCGAGAGGCTGCGCTGCCGCGTTTCATGGCAATGGTCCTGAAACTGTCGTTTTTTATTGCCGTCAGTTTGTTGGTTGTTGGCGGTTGATGGTTGTTAGTGATGGTAGCGGTGGTGGTGGTGGTAGTGGTTGTGATGCATGTTGAGTGCATGAATGGATGAATGGCATGATGTTCACGAGTTGCAGATGAATGAAATGCAATAACGGTAAAGATGATGATGATTGTAATGTAATGTTAAGCAGTTGTTGGTATTGAGATAGTAGTGGTTGTAGTTGCGGTTGTATTTATTGTGGTTGTTGTTGTCATCGTCATTGTGATGAAAATGCAACGAAAAATAGAAAAACAAAAATAAATAAAACGAAATTAAAATTTAATATACATACAGACACAATTGAGGAATAAAAGTGCTTAAAGAAAACACAAAAATAAAACGTAAATAATATGTACACTTATAAATAATATTATGATTCATTAATTTCAGACTTAATTTTCTGAAAGCAAGCAAAAATAAGTTTAGCTGCTTTTATAAGCTGGCATAATGCATCTATGACTATGTGTTAAAGTAGCCTAGGTCGACTTAAACTGCCGAAAACATTTTGATTTACTAGACCAGATTTACGCTTTAAATCAAATTAACCATTTTAACCGAAGTCAATTTAAGCTATTTTATGATTTAACCACAGGTCCAAACATATTCGTATTAAATATTATTTAATTGTTAATATGACTGAAAATCACTGTACTATAAGTGCATGCTACTTTGGGCCTTACTAAGACATACTCGTACTAGATAATTACTCTCAAGTTATAAGTCTCAAACAAACTATAAACAGAGTACAGGATGGTCACAATATGTTTTAACGCCAGAGAGAATTTGGTTACATGACCGTAAAATGTAAGACAGATCCCAGTATATTCAAAATATTTAGGAAGTTTAACAACCAAAAACTATTCCAAGAGTAAAGCCTTATTTTAATTTAAAACAAAGTTAGTTTTTTGTTAAATCTCAGCCTATTTACCTAGTATAGCTATCGAGAATTAATGTCGGAGTTTTTAATTGCAAGATATTTCAAACCTCAAGTCCATTTGTTCACTTAAAGTCCAGTCTATAACCGACATGTATAATTATTTATGAATACTCCTTACTCTAGTCTAAAGGGATGTAAATATACTAGCAATGTTTTATTGACTACAGATTTCCATAGCTTCTTTAGTATACAGCTCGTAATATCCTGTTGTCATGTTCTTCTTAAGAAAGGCTTTCACATTAAGTCACATTTTGGGAACGCATATCAGACAGTTTAAGATCTCACTTTTACATTGTACTTTGTACATAGTTGTGGTTTCATACCATTGAAGGTAGGCAACAGAACGGAAATAATAGTCAAAATGCTGTATTCGTCAAGCTTTATATTGATATTATCTGCAAGTTCATACTACATAGAAATATGAAACTTAGAAAAGTCCACATGATTGGCAAATTTTAAAAGTCCTAATGCGTTTAAATATGTTCAACTTTTAAAGCTTTAAATCTTACTAAATTTTGTTAGCGATCATCGAAGCTTAACTAAAAACTAACCTTATGCGGAAGTGCAAATCTCTCCAGAAAAGGACAACAACATACAATTTCTTACTAATCCATATGACTTAGGATAGCATTTTTAACTTAAGGTTGGAATATAGACTCCAATAACGAAACTATTAAAGTTCATGGATAGATTATTGTCATGCAGGACTATTTGTAGCCTTTGTTGGAGGTAAGCCGTTCCATTAGTCCCGCCCTCTTAAACTCACAGAAAAAATTAAATAGGGGGAAGACGCTCGAAATGCCCTGAATTTTTATGTATTTATGGTTGTCTCTCACATTTTTCTCACGTTGTCATGTAAGAATTTTAGTTCAAACGAAGTTAAAACCAATGTTACTCATACGTCATGTCGCATACTAATCTTTGCTAAAACTAATACTTCAAAATTAGTTGATTTATTGCATTTTACTATTATCTAAAGAATTTTGAAAATTTTCTTGTGTTATTTCCAGTCCACTTTACAACTAATGGTATATGCCTTCATTGCTCAAAAGTGAAACATGTCAGTCGCTGAAAAATACTATTTTTGCGTGCAACTCAAGCAATTAATTAGTAATAAATACAAAAATCAAACAATTAGCATGCTTACTTATATTCTAGTAAGAAACTTTTACAAATAAATAATAAAATAGGATATGTTGGCATTGAGACCTTGTGGCAACAACAAGCAAATACGCTGAATTGATAATCAACTCTGCGTGATTAAATTTCGTTTGCAGTTACTGCCACATATGCTTATGCACACTCAGTTGCCGTACATCCATATGCAATTAATTACCTTTTGTTTTCGCGCCTTACGCAGCATTTTGACGCGCGTTGACGCCTGTCGCATGTACACATCCGTCGACGAGCGCACATAACCCGCAGGTGTAATCGGTGCGCTCGTCACTGTCGGCTCACAGCCGCGACAGTCTTCGATTTTCAGCCGCGCATCCTTAGTGCTGCAACATTTCAGATTCACTGACGTCATATTCTCATAGAGACTCTCGTGCGGACAGCTAGCGGCAGACGCGTCGATGTGTGGTGGCGTGTGTTGCTGTTGTGGCGCTGCCGCATTGCCGGCTTCCTGCGGCTGCTGTTGCTGATACAACATTTGCTGTTGCTCCGCCACTGCGGCGGAGGCCTTCATTTTATTGAACTTGCTGCCGCTGGAATGACCTTTCGACTTGCCACCCACACCCGCCGCCACCGGCGCACTCACGCTACTGACCGCTAATGCGCCACTTGTCGTTGTGGCGGGAGCATTGGTCGCGGCTGCTGCTTCCTTTTCCTTGTCACTGTTACTGTCATCGTCCTCATCATCCGATTTAATTAGTTTGCGCGGCCGATAGCGGTGCTGGCGACGTGTGTGACCGTGTCCGTGACCGGCGTTTGACTTTATCGCGGCGTCCAATATGCCGGCACCAGCGCCGTTGGCTGTTTTCTTCAACTTACCGCCGCCGCCGCCACCTCCCGCGCCTCCTCCGTTAGCTGCAGCGGCGGCGGCGGCGGCTGATTTTGATTTGCCCTCTGGGCTGACAGTGAGACGGACGTTGATTGTTTTGCTGCCGCAGTGTGGCACCACCACGGACTTGCCGATCGACTCGTATATCGTGTAGACGATGCCGACAATGTCATCCTTTGTGATTTTGCCGTGATGGCCGTCGAGGTCGTAGAAGGTGAAGGAGAACTGTAGTGGCTGTGTGGACTTGCCACCCTCAACGGAAACGTCGCAAGTGAACTCCTGTGCATAAATTAGAGGGGAGAAAAGAAAAGAAGAAAAAACATAAATGCCGTTAGTTTATATGTTGGTTGCAGACACAAATAGATAACTAGAAAAGTTCTGAGTTGTCGTAAATATTGAATTGCGCTGACATGTTTAAAAATACTGTCTAGCATTTATGATTTGCCTGCCTCTTCAAGTTTTCATTGAGGCTGACGCAGATTTTTTTACCTCTTTACAGCTCGAGTGCTCGCAAAAAGACAGACATATTCATATTTTCCCCCACTCGTGCGCGCACTGTTTAGTCTAGGCCTTCAGCCTGCCATTTTGCGTTTGCTTGTCTTGTAATTTCGTGCTCCAATAAATCCCGTTACGCCACTTGCAATATTTTTGCTTAAAATTTTAGCAAATATAGGACAGTACGTGCGGAATTGCTGAATAATATACAGATATGTAGGAAACGATTGTAAAAATTGGGAGAAGTCTGCTTCGCATTCTTCATTGAAATGCATTACATTGCCGAGTGAAAAGGGGAAGTAAAAATTTTTGGCAATTAGCCATTTGCGTTTCAATAAAATTAATGGAAATTTCGTGGAAGAAATCTGAGTTCGAATGCGAAATGTTTATGGCGGAAAATTGGGCTAAATTGGAATCTGTATGACGAGCGCAAAATTTATGGTGTAATTAGTCAAATATGCGAGTATTTTCTTTGTGCAAATTTAAAAAAACTTTCATAAAATTATTAAAGTAAAATTAAAATTTACCACTACTAAAGTTGTGTAAGGACTGCAATGGGTTATTGCTCTCTGTGCAAACAAAAATTATGAGATAACAGGTTTTTAAGTAATGAAATAAGTTTTGAATTTAGAAAGCATGCACAAGTAGCAGTTCTTGTAAGTATTAATTTGTATCAATCAGGTATTTGACCACATAAAGCTAATAAAAGAGATAAGTCGGAATTAAATATAGCCATAGATACATCCACTTATCCATTAGATTGGAAGCAAAGCTCAGAAACGAGGAGAATTCCCAGCAATAGTGACTGTATTTACGAATGCTCTAAATACAGCTCTTCACTACGCATGCCCTACGCTGCGACTCAAGCACAAAACGAAGCCCCCTTGATGGAACAAGAAGGTTGAAACTTGCAGACGCAAAGTGCGGGAAAGCTTCAACTGGGCCAAGCTAGCTGAAAGCGAGGCCTGTTGGAAAGAATGTAAGGATCTTCTAAGGGACTACAAGAATTTGGTGCACAGGACAAAGCGAGAATCCAAGAACAACTTTTGAGGTGACGAGACTTAGGAAACTATTATCCATAAACCGCGGATGGATCGGTCTAATTCGCAAAATTAGCGAACGGTGGACGAATAACGGACGGACTGGGCGCAAATATTTAATATCGAAAGGGTTCTTGAATATAATGAAAACGCTCTTGCAGCACTCCTGGACATTTCTGGAGCATACAACAACGTCTCTACGGTAAGACACTACTTCTGAACGGTATCCAATCAATAGGTTTAATTCTGCTGTACAACGCTGGATCAGAAGTCGCAAGGTGGAGTGCTATCTCCGCTTCCATGGACATTAGAGGTGAATAAGATACTTAGGAGCGTGGAAGGTAAGCTTCCTCTTGTGCAAAACGGTAGGTCAGTAGTACATAGAATTTCTATTGGCATTCGATAGAAGAGACTGTAGGAACATGATGGGAATACTAACAGGTCATTGTCTGGTGGCGACTTACGCCCACAGGATGGGGCTGATAGAACGAGACATGAAATGTATAGAACAAGCCACCAGTGGAACAATGGAGCATCTCATCTGTACTTGTCCCGCATTGGCAAGACTACGCTGTAAGCATCTGGGATCCCCATGGTATGATACATTGGAGGAGGTATCGATAGTGAGGCCGCAGAGTCTGTTAAAATTCGTGTCAAGAACAGGCATACAAAACGATGACTACTCGGACTAAGCAGCTGAACTTCATCGTGGCTTAGTGGCTTACCAAATTAACCTAACCTAACCTAAATATAGCCGTAGCAACGACAATATCTAAACTTTGGCTAAGCAAAATTTTGCTACCAAGAAGTTTATTACTCGTACAAAAAATCTTTAAGATTTCAAGGCCACATTTTTTAAAGAAAGCAAATATATATAGCTCAGTTTGACACGAAACATTTGATTAGAAAACCAATTTTATTGGTTTCTTGCCGCTATTCAACATTACTTCTATGTTTGTGTATCCAACTCTTTTCGGATCTTATCGAGTGCCGCAATTTTGAAGCGTTTTAACCAAAAAGTCTTCTGGGCTTGTATGAATCACAAACAATTGATTTGATATAACAAAATGATTCACAGTTAGATATGCCCCACAAAAACAAAAATCGTTTAATGTTGCAAAGTGCAGCCGAAGCCCACGAAATCTTTTAATCGTTCCACAAAATTGCAAAATTTATTTATTTTCCGACAGTGGAAGCACGCATGGTGCCTGATTTAGTGCCGCTTTCGGAAACCGTTTTTGTTCTGAATTTCCACTTTTTTTTGTTGAAATCTTGCAAATACCCGTTGCGCCGTAACGTTGGATTTTGCACTAAAAGCGCGCAGTGGGTCGCATTGTGGGAAGTGTGGCCAAGTGTTGGTGAACGGGTGGCAGGGTGTTGATGTAAACAACCAGTTTCCATAGATATACAGCGGAAAAATCGCGCTGAATTTGATTTGTTTACGAAAACATCGAAAGCCACTTCTGCAGTGAGAGCTTACGGTACTCACGAGCCAAATCCAATCAAATCCGAAAACCGTTTATTTTGTTTCGATTGCAGTCGGAGCGCTTGGCTTGCAGATTGTGTAGAGATTTATTTGTTATTTGTGCAAACATGTGCAATTAGCAAGAAAACAAAATTCACATCATCTGTTGCATGAAGGCGTAGTTACGTCAAACCAAATCTGTGGTACTTGCAAAGGGCAGAATAGCGTACAGTATTTCTATTGCTAAAAACGACTAGAATTTACCAAATTTAGAAAATTTTTAACATCAATTAAAGCTAAAGTCTTCTGTAGATGCCCGCTTTAGCTCACAGCTTCTGTATTACACGTAAGAACGTATCTATATTTGTAACCTGACCCGAGTTTATTTCAGTCATAAGACAGTAAGCTATTTGGAGAACGGTTTACACAGTTTCAACAACAATAATAATATACCCATGATGAGAAATTCGAAAGTATCAAACACGATAGAGACTCTCGACTGCAGACTGAAATAGACTCCAAATAGTACTTTTTGGTAAGCTCAGACTCCACCTCAGATTTCAAGGCAGAAGTTTAGATTTAAAATTAGCAGTTGTTAATAGTTCGCGTTTTTCTCTTCAGCTGTTAGATGTTGTACCTCGGACAACTCAAAGGATGTAGTCAACAAAATTTTTAGATTAAAAGTAATATTTAAAAGAGAGAGTTGAGTAGTCATTCAGTCTTATGAAATTTCTTCCTAGGATATTCCTTAAGGGTGAAATTTTGAAGAGGCTTCCAGTCTCTCTTAAGGAATAAAATAAACTTATTCTGGTATGCAAATCCCAAACAAGTTTTAAGCATAAAATAAATTTCTCTAATAGAAGCAGGAAAATATACTTAAATTATTACCGTTAAACACTGAGATCTTTATCAACCAAGCGTCATGTCTTAAAAGCCAAATTAAGTACCAGGAAAATTTCTTACGCGCAAAAATTATTGTCAAATAAAAAATGAAGCAATAAATTAAATGCGAGAACAAATGGCTCACGGAAATAAAAAGGAATGCAGAAGAAATGATATGCTGATAATAGAAAAGAATGCCGAAGCGTCAGCGGAAATTACTATCACTTTAAACTGAGCGGAGGTTGAGAACCACATACAGCTTAAAGAAGCTTGTGATGGCGAAGGAGTGGTGCTGGGGCTGCCAAATGAATTGCAGGCGAGCGCGTGCGATAATCTACTGAACGTATTTCGGAAATTATTACGACACGTTGACTTTTATGACATTACACACGACTTAATGTCATTTAGGTAATTGTGGCGCCTAATGCTTATAACACACAACACTGTATATGTAGGTACATATGTATATGAGTTTCTTATTGTTCACAAACACGCCCACACACAGATAATTTAGCAGCAAAAGCAGCTGAGCGCGTGGTAAGGATGAGCGCAGCTATGTAGTACATGAAATTTCCTCACTCCGCTTACATCTTTAGTAGGTGGGAATAGTAAGAGGAAGACGTGCGTGCGTTGGTAGAGGCGAAAACATATTTCACGCACTGTTGCAACAGGCAAATGGCATGAAAGCGAAAACAAGAAAGACTACCCAGTCTAAAGTAGAAATATGTTAGGTGGCCGATTTTATATGTATTGCAATGTAGCTAAAGTGTACTAAAACATTCTCGCCATAAACTCATATTTAAGAAACTCCGTGTTTAAGTTGCATAATGCTGTTGTGATGCTTAAACTGAAAATGGAGTGAAGGAAAGTTTAGAAAACTCCGTGTTTCAGATTTCACGTTTGAGTGTTTAAGAAACTCTGGATATAATATAAGAAATAACATCCGTTAAAAAACTGTAGCCTGCATATTTTCTTGAACAGAAAACGAAAATATATTTTCGGATCTGTTTAGTGTTTAATTCTCAACAGTATTTCTTAGCGCTAGATTACAAAACTCTGATGAAGAAATATAAAGCTATCTGACTTATAACGAGATACATCAGGTAGTTTCTACTAACAAATTTGCTAAATTTATATTTTCGCTCTCTCTTAAGCTCTGCGTATAATTACCTTCGAATCCCATACATTTTAAGTTATGAAAAATCAAAGATTGTTCATCTCTATACAGAACTATTATTGCTCCCGACATCCAATTACTACTAAGGTTAGGGTCAACTAACCAACCGGAAACACTGAGTAAAAATTTCTGCATTGTCGTAGAGAGATGATAATAGAGCTCGACATCTCTCATTAGTCCGTTTGAATGATTTCGCTCCATGGAATCCGTTTTCAGTCGATCTAAGAGATAAAATACGCAGATGGAGCTGAAGGCCACATGCGTACGAAAAGCTGTTCGGGGGACTGGAAAAATCGTTGACATAGGTGTATTACATCTTTTGGGGATTACTTTAAAGGCGATAAAATACATATTTATCAATAATTAAATATTTTGCGTTTTATTTACAATTTCCCGGAACTTTTTTGTCACAATGTATGTCCTCCCGACTATATGTACGTAAGGTAGCTGGTACCTCAGCTTTCTAGATTCCGGTATAAAATTTTGCACACGTCTTTTTCTTCCCGAGGAACAGCTGTTTCGCCAATACCACCGATTTTTAATCACTATAACACATACTTGTAGCTGTCTTACAAACTGGGCCATCACAATCAAATTTGTCTATTTTAACTATGACAAGTAAAACGTCTTCTTTTCTGTTTGGACTATTGTTCAGACCAATATAGCATATAGCTGCCATTCAAACTTTTCATAAAAAATCGTTTTTAGACAAACACCAACGCTGATCCCACTCAAATTTTGTGAAATGCGCTCATTCATGTAAATATTGTTAATTGTTTATTTTTTCAAATCAAATTTATGATCCGCACAGCGACCCATTAAAATGGCTAACACCTAGACTAACATATTTTTGTAATGAGAAAACGTATGTGTGTATGTACACATGTTGTTGCATCAGTTGAGTGCATTTGCGTGGGTGCAACAGTCGCCGAGGCGCCCATCGGCAATTCCGCAGGCGATTAGACAGCAACAACTGCGAATGCTTATTTATTTTCTTTTAAGCGCCATTTGCTTGTTTTCGTGCACTAACGGCACACGTCGAAGTAATAAAGCAGACGTCAAATCGTCTTTTCCAATGATTTGAGGATTTTTTCTTGGAAATTTTCGCTGCATGTGTCAGCATTTCCTCACTGTTCACTCTGCATTTATTTTCTCAGCACTTTCTAATCGGCAATAAAAATCGTCGAAAAATGTAATTTGTTGAAAAAATTCATTTGAAAATTACGTCTCCCAACAACAATCACTCCCCTAGCTCAAACTCGTAGTACTCAAAGGAAATTCAAAAACGATTATTGTAATAAATTTCAACTCGCACATCTTTAAATTGCGTCCACTCAACGGGGAGTGCATGAAGAGCACATGACCAATTTTCTACGCAAATTGTTTATCGAGCTTAGCAGGCGGTGGAGTTCTTTTGTTTTTTGGCTTATGTTAATTTTCAGGTATTGTTTCAAGAGTTACGTTGCTACAGAATATAATAGTTTTGTTGTCGTAGATGGGCGAAGATGAAGCAATTCCTTAGATAACAATTTCTATCAAAAAAAAAAATTAATTTCGAGAAGATAAATTGTCAAACAAAAAAATTTTTTTATGCAAGGCCTTAAGTTCGATTGTTCAGTTTATATGGCAGCTGTATACTTGTGCAATATCGACATGACTAAATCGACTCAGTTCGTCAGGCTGATCATTTATTGGAAGTACGAGGGCTGTCCGATAAATAACCGACCTCAACGTGAAGCTAGCGGCACATCTGAAAAAAAAGTTTCTACTTCAAATTGTGCATATTATAATAGCTACTCGCCAAAATTTCAGAAATTTATCTTGCGCAATTATCTGTTGACAGTCGTTTTTGTGAGTCTATTTCGGTGATTTCCCCAAAATGGAAAAAATTGAACATCGAGCTGTAGTTAAATTTTTATTTTTGAAAGGCAATACGCCTTCACAAATCAAAGATGAGTTGGACTCTGTGTATGGTGACTCTGCACCATCGTTTACCACCGTAAAATTTTGGGCAGCTGAATTTAAACGTGGTCGCAGGAGCTTGGAAGATGATGAACGTCCTGGGCGTCCAAAAACTGTAACCACTAACGATAACATCGCTAAAGTTCATCAATTGGTACTAGACGACCGCCGGATTAAAGTTAGGGAAATAGCTGAGATTATGAGATGTCAAAAGAAACTGTTTGTCACATATTAAACCAAGATTTGGGTATGAGAAAGCGTGCGCCCATGAAGCGCGCGCGCATGAACATTTCCAGCGCTCTGTTGGCTCAGTTAAGAGGCAATAAGACCGAGTTTTGGCGCCGATTGACAACTGTAGACGAAACTTGGATTCATCATTATACGTCCGAAACAAAAAACCGATCTAAACAGTGGATTGAAAAGGGGGAACCAGCCTCAAAAAAACCTAAAGCTGTGTATTCGGCTGGGAAAGTGATGGCGAGTGTTTTTTGGGACAGCCATGGAATTATTTTTATCGACTATCTTGAAAAAGGAAAAACTATAACAGGAGCATACTACGCATCATTATTGGACAAGCTAAAGGAAGAAATTTCGAAAAATCGGCCACATTTGCAAAAAAAGAAAGTCTTGTTCCACTAAGACAGCGCACCATCTCATACCTCAACAGTCGCCATGGTGAAAATCCACGAATTGCGGTTCGAACTGCTTGACCATCCACCTTATTCACCGGATCTAGCACCAAGCGACTTTTTTTTGTTTCCTCAACTTAAAACTGCTCTCGGCGGCCAGAGATTTTCGTCAAATGAGGAGGCAATCTCTTTCGTGAACGCCAAGTACTATTTGGAAGGGTTGCAGAGATGGGAGCATCGCTGGAAGAAGTGTGTGGAGTTACAAGGAGACTATGTAGAAAAATAAAAATAAAAAAAAATTTGAAAAAGTCGCGTGCATCATGGTTAGGTCGGTTATTTATCGGACAGCCCTCGTATATACCTTAATGTCTCCGACGTTTAATTTTTTTCTTGGCAAACTTAATACACCCTGTTAAAGGTATAAAAACAAATACTATACAAGAATTTTAGATGACAAACTGAAAGAAGTGGTGGAATCAAATAATCACCAATGGTTGCACGTAGGCCAGATCGCCTGGATTGGGTGACTGCAAGGAATTTGTACACTGCAGACTAAATCAAGTGGGCACTGGCCTCCTTCTCAAGCTATAACTCACCAGGGGCGGATGACACCTCTCCAGCTCTTTTGCAAAAAGGTATGCAAGTTCTATTGTCACTTCTGTTAGGGTTGATGAGATATAGCCTGGCGATGGCGTATTACTCAGAAGCGAATAGCGAAGGTAATCTTCATTCCCAAGGTAGGTAAGAGAGACTACTCGTTGGCCAAATCAGTCCAGCCGTTCACGCTAAAAGGGATGGAATGGATAGTGGACAACCACATAAGGTCGGCAGCGCTGAAAATCGCACCCCTACATGCCAGCCAGCACGCGTACAGACCAGGCAGATCCACCAACTCTGCTCTGTACCAACTCACAACTGAACTACAGAATTCACTGGATAACGGCGAGGTAGCGATATATGCCTTCCTTGACATCGAAGGTGCTTTTGATAATACGTCTCACACAAGTGTGATCAAGGTACTGGAGAAAAGGAACGTAACGGATGGATAGAGGCCTTACTGCGTACTAGGTTAGCTGTAACAACTGTGGGAAAGAGCAAGATTCGTCTTGGCACTACGAGGGGCTGCCCACAGGGTGGAGTACTATCCCCCCTGCTATGGAGCCTGGTAGTAGATGAGCTCCTTGAGTTGCTCACTAGCAATGGGATTCGTTGACAGGGGTACGCCGATGACATTGTCATAATAGCGCGATGCAAATTTGTGAACACTTCGCATGGAGGAGAAAGTGGAGGTTTAAGGAAATAATCAACCTCCCTCGTGACAAATTCCGTCTCCTTGATTCGCTCTTAAGGAAGTATAGGAGCATAGTCTCTTGCGCAAACCGCCGGTTCGGCAACATGGAACAGGAAGCCCAAGTGGATCTGATTCTGAATTGTCCAGAAATTTGCAGAAGTAGGCTTAAGGCACAGATTCTATCTACGTAAACAGGGATCACATCACCTCAGTAGCGTTCAGCATATGTGATATACATAGAGGAGGGCACAGTAGACCCTAGATCGCAGTGCAATACCTCGTTATTAACTATCTATGTATCTATCTACATACATATCTATAAATATCTCATAACATGACTTTAAGACCAAATCGGTGAAAGGCGACCTATTTTCAAAAAACAAGGAAGTGATCTTCTAATAAGGCACCGCTGTACCGTGCACGATGAAGACTACAAAGAAAACAATAAAAAATATAAAATTTTGCAAAATGGATTTATTTTTCTTTAAATTTAAATACAACAAGAGATTTAAAGCGTGCCGTTTATACTCCACGCAAATATTAAACTCATGCTGATTTGACAGTTACCTTTCTAGGAAATTTTAGTTTTACCTTGACAGCTATTGCCCTAGAAAATACATATGTATGTGTTTTGGAACACTTTGAAGAGAAAAATGCGAAAATTTTTTCTATCAAATTCGATTAAATTTAAATGACTGACACAATATTCTAAAGATATTATTCCGTTAAAAAATAATAAGTTTATCTTAAAGCTAGCCAATTATTATTCCATACGCAGGCTCTCAAGGGGGAAAAATGTAAGCCCTTAAAAGCCAATTACTTTCTTCAATTTACTTCTACAATCTTCTAGCAAAACTTGTATATAATGTGCTCCAACATTTCCAATACATATTTACATGTAAACCAAAGCCGAACTAAATCGGTTGGGCTAAAAGACCGTTTACCCAAGCGTCAGTCCATTCAACTGTGCTTTTAATTAACTCACCTCCAACCGTATGCGCTCCTCCTTGCCGTGCTGATGTGAGGAGTGCCGCTGATGCGATGTCTGTTGTGGCCCATCAATTTCATCCTGATACTGATGTTGTTGTTGTTGTTGACTACTAACCGCCAACTGTTGCTGTGTATTAATGAATTTAGCGGCAGCACTTTTGCTGCTCAACTTCAAATGTTGTTTACCACCGTCATCCTTTGAACCGTGTTGTTGGTGTGGATCACGGTGTGTCGCATGTTGTTGCTGTTGTCCAGTGGCATGATGATGTTTCGGCACACTGCTGCAGCCAACAGCGGCGCTGCTGTGATGATGCGCCGCCGCCGTTGTTGTTGTTGCGGTGGAAATTAGATTGACTACCGGGGAACGTAACGGTATATTGTTTTCGCGATCGCTCACCATGAGCAGGTCGGGTGGCGCACTGCAGGAGGATGAGGCGCGCACCTGGTGGTACATCAGCTCCTCGGAGTCCGTGGTGCATTCTTGAACTGCAAGCGAAAGAGAGAGAGAGAGAGAGAGAGAAACAGAGTGAGTTGTTTGTTGTGATAATACATAAGATTATAACTGTTTATGTGTGTGTGTGTGTGTGCATTCATTAAATCTTAATACTTTACACGCGCAGTTATTAAATTGACAACGTTGCAACAACTCGAGTTTTTGTTGTTATTTTCATGTTTGTTGTAGCCGGTGTAATTAAATTAAATCGCCGCATTTCCTACGCCGTTGCACACTAATACAACAACAACAACACTTGTACAACTACTTTATCAGCTGCAATAATTCATTTTTCAGTTTATTTTTTTTCTTTTCTTTTTGCATTTTTATTGCTTGTTGTTGCTACTGTGTCGGGTCGTAAACAATAAACCTGTCGGCAGCTTTACGGCCACAATTGTTGTTGCTGTGCGCGACTGTTTTGAATATTTGCGAGAGTTATCTTGCCAGCGGAATCTTGCTTATGCCCTTTGTTGTTATTGTTGTTGTTTGCTTTTGTTATTTTTTGTTTTGGTTTCTGCTGCCAACGCCTCGGTTGCTGGCGTTGACGCTGATTACTGGCGGAATTTAATGCCAACTCGCATGCAATTTATCGAAAACAAAGGCTTAAAAGCCTCAGCGTTTGCTGTTGTTATTGTTGCTGCTGTTGACGCCACTCAGCCAGGCAGTTAATGTGCCAGCGCAGGCGAAAACAATCAGCACAACAAAAGCGGCAAATACTTATTTACAACAAAAAATGCCATAAGAATTTTGTAATTAATGGTGATGCATGCAATGCCGGCGCCACAAAAGCGTTCCAAGTATTTCGCCGCCTCCTGCCCCATCAAACGCCGCAAATGCCAAGCGCTGCGCCTTTATGGACTTCAGCGTCGAGTCCACTTGCCTTTGTGCGCGCGCTCATGCAAGCGTTCTGGTCAACATTTTGCCCAGTCGCAGTCAACAGCAGCTATTTACAAATATATATGTGTGTGTGTGTGTACTTGTTTTTCCATTTGAAAGCCAACACTTGCGCCATTTGCCGGCAACTGTTGCCGGTCGCTGATTCAGCGGTCGCATGCTGCTGCCCATTTGTTGTTGCGATTTTTTGCTTCTCCTTTCATACAATGTTGGCTCTTGCCCCCACTTTGCTGGAATTAATGAAAGCGCCGACAACTTTTATACTGACATATTGCCCCTTAAAGTAATTTATTTAGTGGTGGCGGTCGCTTTGAAAGCCCTTGCGATGGCCAATAAAAGAGCACACAAAGCTACGCTTATGAGAGTATAAATATGCATATGTATGTATGTATGTTGCGAAGTGCTACTAACGACATTTGCATAGACGATGTTTTGTATGAAGATAAAAAAGTCTGTTTTGTTAGTAAAATTCTACAACACCGATCACTATAAATGAAAGTGAAGTAGTACGAGGAAAGATCAGCAAAATGGTAGATGAAAAGAACAGCCAAAAGCGAATTACACCTTGTTTACTTTTTATTCAACCTTACATAGCCAAATGAAAGATTCTAACACGACCTTCAGCAGGACACATCCTAAAATATACAATCTTCTTATTTATTGGCGCAGACCTCCATTACGCTGTAAAAGCCGGTTTACAACAGCACCCCAACTGGAGATTACAAGTTTAGCCAGATCCACCACCTGGTCTTTCCAATGGAGTGGAGGTCTTCCTTTGCTTCTCTCGGTGGATATTGCAACGAATATCAGAGCTAGAGTGTTTTCATCCATACGGACGATATGACCTAGCACGAGTAGCCACTGACTCTTGATTCGCTGATGTCAATGTCGTCTGGGTTATTCGCCGTTGTCAATGCGCAAAGGACCATAAATCTTTCGCAGAATCTTTCTCTCGAGAACTATTCTTTACTAAATCTGGCATTATGAATTTCTATACCATCCCAAAACATTTCCAACCACTTTTTGATTGTAGCAGAATACTAGGTACTTTCGGAATCACACTTTCTGATTTCCATATTGCCATACTTATTACAATGAACTATCGGTTAGTGGATACCCAATAGTATTTGGCAATTGACCACTTTATCCATCTGGCTTTTGCTAAGACGACTTTGCTAACAAAAATTTCTGTTGTTGCCAATATTTACCAACAATCCATACAAATAGAGTTTGGTTTGTAGCCTGACGCAACATTCGGGTACAAAAAAAAGAGCATCTACCAAAAGAATTCCAAAGGAATTGACAAGACAGTATCACAATATTGTTGCTGCGACCACTCGAATTCACGCAATTATCGCCGTAAATTAATAGTTGAGTTGAAACGTTTGACAGCATTGCGAAATGCAAAATACACACAGATAAATGATTTATCTGACAGGCAAGCCAAAATGAGTTGTTCGCCAGGCGCTGAAGTGCCTCTCAACGCTGTCAACTACCAGCTTGTAGCGTAAACAGTTTTAACGAATTGCTTTTATCATTTCATTTTTCAAATACCATTTACCAAGTATGTCTCCGTGCAAAAGAATGGCTTGTTGGCTGACTGCTATCTTATCTGAAATGGCAAACAAAGTGGCAACACGATTCTTACACACCATTTTCAGCTACTTTATTTAGCAATTCACTTTCAAAATTACCTGCAAGATGCATGTATGTTGTAATGAAATGTTTTGCGATTGTAGAACGACAAGCAATGTTTGTCATAAAGTCGAAATGTGGTTAAAAATTGCCAAGGTCATGACAAACATGTGAAGTCTTCGGTGTAACCAACATTTTTTCGAGGAAAATACTAAGAAGCAATTGCACAAAGATAGCGCGGAGCTTGTTGTTGGTTTGATGAATCAAAATGACAAATTTGAAAATAAATTCACCATACTATCTATACTAACGGGTGATTTTTTTGAGGTTAGGATTTTCATGAATTAGTATTTGACAGATCACGTGGGATTTCAGACATGGTGTCAAAGAGAAAGATGCTCAGTATGCTTTGACATTTCATCATGAATAGACTTACTAACGAGCAACGCTTGCAAATCATTGAATTTTATTACCAAAATCAGTGTTCGGTTCGAAATGTGTTTATCGACAAATTTTGTTCAGCGATGAGGCTCATTTCTGGTTGAATGGCTACGTAAATAAGCAAAATTGCCGCATTTGGGGTGAAGAGCAACCAGAAGCCGTTCAAGAACTGCCCATGCATCCCGAAAAATGCACTGTTTGGTGTGGTTTGTACGCTGGTGGAATCATTGGACCGTATTTTTTCAAAGATGCTGTTGGACGCAACGTTACGGTGAATGGCGATCGCTATCGTTCGATGCTAACAAACTTTTTGTTGCCAAAAATGGAAGAACTGAACTTGGTTGACATGTGGTTTCAACAAGATGGCGCTACATGCCACACAGCTCGCGATTCTATGGCCATTTTGAGGGAAAACTTCGGACAACAATTCATCTCAAGAAATGGACCCGTAAGTTGGCCACCAAGATCATGCGATTTAACGCCTTTAGACTATTTTTTGTGGGGCTACGTCAAGTCTAAAGTCTACAGAAATAAGCCAGCAACTATTCCAGCTTTGGAAGACAACATTTCCGAAGAAATTCGGGCTATTCCGGCCGAAATGCTCGAAAAAGTTGCCCAAAATTGGACTTTCCGAATGGACCACCTAAGACGCAGCCGCGGTCAACATTTAAATGAAATTATCTTCAAAAAGTAAATGTCATGAACCAATCTAACGTTTCAAATAAAGAACCGATGAGATTTTGCAAATTTTATGCGTTTTTTTTTTTTAAAAAGTTATCAAGCTCTTAAAAAATCACCCTTTACCTTAAAGTAATTGGCTCGCAGGTCTTATACATTCTGATACTGTTAGAGGGCCTGAGGTAATCTAACATTCATTGTATCGAGGACCCTTTGTGGGAGCTAAATAGTCTTGCGTAACTCCAACTAATAAGGAATGAGTCCCCAAACATCAACAGGACAGCCCCTGTATTTTATGTCTTCTATGTCAATATGGTTGTTACGCTGAGTGGATGACAAATATGTATATGACAAGTCCAAAAGTTTTTCTTGAAAATTGGTTAACATAGTTAGAGACAAATTGGTATTTGTGGATGAGACTTGACTTGACGGATGTTATTAAACAAAAAATTAAACATACATATGTATGTACAGTTGCGGAACGGGATTTGTATAAACCTCATCATCACCACATTGACAAGATCCACATATAACCTCAAAAACTTACAAATCAATTAAAAAGGCCATAATACTATCAGTTTTCACAAGTCACACCGATATTGGCAAATAAAAAAAAAACTAATTTAGTCAATAAACTTTATATAGATTTTTAAAACCAGATCCATGATCGCTCATTTGCACAGTTTGCCGTTTATTTTTTATGTTTGCATGAGTGTCGGTAGTTGTATGCTTGAATCTAAAAGCAAATTGCTTGTCGCTCTGACAGCACTGGCGCCAGAGCGAGAGTAAATTTGTCGTTAACCTGTCTACACGAAGTCTTTAAATTTATGATTTTCGTTGCAAAATGCATACACACATGCATATGCATGTATTTCTAGGCACTCTTCCCCTCTTCTAGCTGTTGACCAAATGTTATCTTTATTTATGCGCTCGCTACAATAACTTTGCCTCTCAAGTTCAAAATGGCATTTGTTTATCCAATAGATGCCTATACTAAGCGCAGAAGAAATAAAATGCCAAAGACATTATATACTCATTGACTTATGTACTTGTATACTATACATATAAGTATGGCTATTTGTGTATGAAGTAAAGGTGGCAACAGCTGCTGGAGCTATTCACATGAGTTAGGACGCTGTTAAGGACGTAATGTGATGCAGTTAGTGTTTTTTTTATTTAGATGGTAAAGCTAAACTGAAATCGAAAATCTCAGCTTTGAAAATATTCCAACAAGGCTTAGTTCTTTCGTATTTTAAAAATCAGTAATTGCAAATGAAAAGTACCCGAATTTCGCAATATTTTAGATGTCTATATGAAAACCTTATAGATCGCTAGCTGTCAAATCAGCTGTCAAAGCAAATACATATTTTTGACATTTATGTTCAAAATAGACTAGAAAACTATTTGAAAATTTCCGAAATTTATTTCTAAACTGGTTTTTTGTGCATACAACTTAGAGAGCTTATAGAGAAAGAGTAATAGATAATAAGCAAAATTGTCAGTTTTGTGGTGGAGAATGTGTCTTTCTACAGTCATAAGTAGACAGAGTCGGGGCCCATTAATCGCTATGCAATTAAAAGAGGAAAAGAGGTTTTTATTCATCACGGTTTGAAAATTGTATTTATCAGATTTACATTTTGCTAAAAATAAAACAAACAAAAATTAAAAAATATATATACATGCATATATATATGTTTTGCTAAGTTCGTGGGATTATCCTTAATTATTATGCCAAATATGAGCGCGATCTGTCAAATAGTTTGTTTAGAGCAGCTGCTTAAGTCGGTACAGCTCAGTAGTCTGACGCGATTTTTACATTGGATAAAAATTTTGAAAAAAGTATTTTTCTCAAATTCTGTGTTCTTAAGGGGATATTCTGGTCTAGGATTTTGAAAAAAATTGATTTTTTTATTACATATTTTGAAAGTTTATACTTTCAAAAATATGACCTCGGAAGGTTTTATCAAAATTCGACTTATTTTCGGAGATACAGCCGATTTTGTGACGTGGCGTCCGTGTTCACTAGAATTGTCTCCTAAACTTTAAACGCGTTTTCCTCGAAACTACTTTTTGAGATGATTGCCCTGATATCTCAAGTTTTACACCACCGATTTCCTTGAAATTTGGTATATATCTTCTTTGTACAATTCTCTATCATGTCTGCCTTGGATTTCTAAAAATTTTTATTTGAAGTATTTTAAAAAAATGCGAAAAGATCGAAAAAATCGGGTCAAAAAAAAATTTTTTTCAAGTCGACGCCATTTTGTTAATATTATTATTATTTTTTTTTTAAATGGTCAACCCGATAACGACATCCTTACTAATGAAGAATCTTCTAGTTTTGGTGTTCTAGTTTTTAGGGGTTGAAATCACGTCAACCAGGACGCACCGTTTTTTTTTGAAGCCCCAACTCCACCAGCCCGTATCTCGACGAATTTTCGTTTTTTTTTGTAATTTTTTTTTTTATATTATTAAAATGTCAATAAAAAACATATAAAAAAGTGAAAAGCAAAAATGTTTTTCTTTTTTATTATCTTAGTTTAAAAAATGCCTAAAATTCATGCGTCTAGACCAGTATACCAAATTTTGCGCGTGGAACCGTTGCGAATGTTGGAAAGGGCTTACGGTGATTCAGTTTTATCAAAACAACAAGCTTACGAGTGGTAAAAAGCCTTCAAGGACGGTCAAGAGATCGTTGACTGATGAAAATATTAAAAAAGTGAAGGATAAGGTTCTCAAATATCATCAGACGAGTGCTAAAGAGATGGCAAGAGATTCGACATCTATCGCGAGTTCGTTTGGCTCCGCGAGATTTTTTCTTGTTTTTCAAGCAGAAATTGCCGCTCTGTGGGTGGAGCCCGTTTTCAGTCGATTAAAGATATAAAAGACAAGTAAGGAAGGGCTAAGTTCGGGTGTCACCGAACATTTTATACTCTCGCATGATAAAGTGATAATCGAGATTTCATTATCCGTCATTTACATATTTTTTATTTTGCTGTAAAATTAATTACAAATAAATTCTGGGAGATTTATCGATATTTTCGGTGAAAAATTAGGTTAGGTTAGGTTAGGCACTGAGTTCTTCGTGTTCGATATCAGGGACCTTGAAAAGTTATAGTCCGATCACGACAATTTTTCCACAAGGGATACCTCAGCTCAAATACCGTATTTGTGTAAAGTTTTATTATATTGGAAGAAGGCGTGGTTGTGAACCGATTTCACCCATATTTCGTACATGTCATCAGGGTGTTAAGAAAATATGATATACCGAATTTCATTGAAATCGGTCGAGGAGTTCCTGAGATATGGTTTTCGATCCAGAAGTGGGCGACGCCACGCCCATTTTAATTTTTTAAAAAAAGTCTGGGTGCAGCTTCCTTCTGTCATTTCTTCCGTAAAATTTTGTGTTTCTGACGTTTTTTGTTAGTCGGTTGACGCACTTTTAGTGATTTTCAACATAACCTTTGTATGGGAGGTGGGCGTGGTTATTATCCGATTTCTTCCATTTTTGAACTGTATATGGAAATGTCTGAAGGAAACGATTATGTAGAGTTTGGTTGACATAGCTATAGTAGTTTCCGAGATATGTACAAAAAACTTAATAGGGGGCGGGGCCACGCCCACTTTTCCAAAAAAATTACTTCCAAATATGCTCCTCCCTAATGTGATCCTTTGTGCCAAATTTCACTTTAATATCTTTATTTATGGCTTAGTTATGACATTTTATAGGTTTTCGGTTTCCGCCATTTTGTGGGCGTGGCAGTGGACCGATTTTGCCCATCTTCGAACTTAACCTTCTTATGGAGCCAAGAAATGCGTGTACCAAGTTTCATTATGATATCTCAATTTTTACTCAAGTTACAGCTTGCACGGACGGACGGACGGACGGACAGACAGACATCCGGATTTCAACTCTACTCGTCACCTTGAGCACTTTGGGATATATATCACTATATCTGACTCTTTTAGTTTTAGGACTTACAAACAACCGTTATGTGAACAAAACTATAATACTCTCTTTAGCAACTTTGTTGCGAGAGTATAAAAATTCGCTGAAGGAGCTGAAGGCCATACCAAAAAGTGCTTATAAAAAGTATCCCGGGATACTCGAAAAATTATTGGCATAAGTGCATTAGATCTGGTGGAGATTACTTTGAAGGCGACAAAATAAATATTGATGAATGATTGATATTTTGCGTTTAATTTGCAATTTTCTTGTATTTTTTTTGTTTCAATGTATGTTCAAATCACAAGTTAACACGAATTTACTATTAAAAGGTTAAAGTAACATCTAATTAAAGGCACCGCTTAATTTGTCGACCACACAGATAAGAGGGTTCAAAATATTAACTTAACAAATACTCCCATTTTTTTTTATGAGTAAGTTATGACAGCTTGGTTGTTCAGATGTAATACAAACAGGCCTGTTTTGTAGGCATACAATAACAACTTTTTTTATGAGTAAGTTATGACAGCTTGGTTATTCAGATGTAATACAAACAGGCCTGTTTTGTAGGCATACAATAACAACAGTGTTCGTAAATGCCAATTAATGCCTAAATTAATTTTGCATTGATCTAATAGTAAATAAATATCAAATCAACAATCTAACAATACGATCGACAATCAATATAGCAGCAGTAATATGAGATTAGATATTAAACAATTTGGTTGTTTTATGGTAGGACAAAATATACCTATTCGAGTAGCTTAGACATCAGCCATTGATGTCTTTATTACTATTTATAGTTGGTTTCTTCCAACTAAAATTTAATTAATATTTTGTATACAAATTTAATCCTATTTATTAAAGTTACGACTTGCAAGCATGACCGTTCTAAAGTTATAGAGTTAATTTATTCTAAACTACGTATGTATTTTACTTTGCCGTCTGAACACGCCCTTATAAAGACTTCTAAAATACGTTAATTTCATTAAAACTTATAAGAGCACATACGCGTAATTAACTTAAGTTTTTATTCATTCGAGCTCCTATCGAGGGTGATACACCGAGGTGATCTTCCAATTGCCAAATTTCGAAACTAATTTTGTAGTGGGAATTGTTTAAAGTAGGCCTTTGACTCGGCGAATATTTGTCATTACCACTAAATTTCTTTTTATGAAGCAATTTCTGAGTTTCGTAGTGATTTCCAAGCCAGTAAATTTGGCAATTGTGAGCTCGTGCTGTAACACATCCCCAAATTATCAATAATCTCATACGCAATACGTGGCTTTGATATCATAAGAGTGTCACATTTTTCGATGAACTTCATCTTGTCATCCACTTTTTTCTTTTCATGTTATCCTTAATTTTTGGACGTAATTTCCACATACATACATATGTGCTCGTTATTACTCCGTTTGATCTTAGCTAAAAACTCATGTTCCATCACGAGTAAAAAACTAACATTTTCGCACTTACTCCCGGGGCATATCTATTGGTTTCTCTCACTTTTGCTTCAAGTGACATACATATTTATTTCTCACTGCTACTTTGAGGTTAACTGCAAGCGTGGGTTGATTAGGGTCTAAAGTTGATTAGTATAAAAAAGCAGCTAATAAAATTTTCGAAAGTTTTAAAATAATGAAAATCACATGACCAAAGTGTTTAACAATCGGCAGACAATAGTGAGATCACAATCTTCAATACTTCAATGACATTGAAAATAACAGCAAGGCCGCTCATAAAAGTCAGTGTCAGTGACAAGCAGCGCATTGATTGACAGACGCCGGATTACTATGAAGGCATGAAAATTTGATAAAAGCATAGATGTTTATATGTATGTACATTACTTTCTCTTTCTCTCTCTTTGGACATGTGCGTTAATTCACTTAACTGCTGTACTTTATTAGTTTACTCAATAAATTAGTAAAGCATCAACACGTAATTCACTGCTGCGAGTGTAGACTTTCTTTAATTCCCGTTGTTTACGCCCAAATACCAGCGGCATGAATCATTTACGCGTGCTCCCCCCCTAAGGCATGCCAAAGTGCAATTAATTTCGCACAGCACTGTAAACACGGCAGTCGGCGTGACTGGGCTCAAGCGTGAGACACAACAAACACCGCGGTGCAACCACATGGTAACATATGGATATGTGTGTGTGTGTGTGCGAGCCTTTATCGCGGCGGGACGCACGTTGGCGGCGACAGTGATTGTGTGTGGCGTCGTTTTGTGGCGGTAAGCGGCTTTTATCTTTTAATTTTCAATTCAAATCGAATTGCATTTGACGTGGCGCGACTTCAAACACCAAACAACAACATCGCGCACAACAATAATTACAATAGGCGAGCGAGCGGCTATAAAATAATCACATGCAAAAAATATGCACGTGCATCGATATGCATACATGCATGTACTTATATACATATATTTAAATGATATATATAAATACATACATATGTATGCATCCATAGCAAAAGCGCGATATTCTCTGGATTTGTTTGCATACCATGCCACCGCTCTTTTTTGAACCCCCTTATTTTTATTCGTAGCGACGCGTGGTGTCGCACAGTGGCATTTCGGCGGAAAAAATAGGATTTTTCCACTTTCCAATTTCAAAACTTTAATGTTTTTGGTTTGTAAAGAAATATTTGGATAAGAAAAATTCAACAAGGTTTTTTTATAAAAAAGTGAAATTTTATAGTTAAAAAAAACTAACAGAAGTCGACGGAAAGTTATTCAATAAAATCAGATTAAAATTATTGTCCAAATAAAGATTTTTTTTTTGTGTTTACGTTTATCGCTTTGACTTTTTTTTTATTTTTAATTTAAAATATAGAACCAACTTGTTTATAAAAAAAAAAAGATTTATTGAAATTGGCAAAGGAAGCTAATTTTTATAATTTTTCAAAAATTATACTAAAAATATCAACTTTTCATTTTTTGATGGAAAAAAACTTTATGTGCTTTGCCTTGCTTAGCCCTCTTACTATAAAAAAATGAAAGTTCCAAGTCTGTACTTTCAATTAAAAACAAAAAAACAACCGCCAATTACCGTCCCTTTTAGTAACATCGATTTTAATTTCAAAAGTCGCTTCCAATATTTCATACAAATGGTCAAAAAGCCAAAAAAATGTAGTATACTTTCAGGCGCTTATGTAAAGGGCAAGGAAATTAATGCATTACACAAGCTCCTTTTTACAATGCTGGATGGTAAAACCGCTCAGATAGTGACACATACTACTGCAGCAGCAGTATGCTACATTTGTATGGCGAAACCTACTGAAATGAACAACTTAGAGTTAGTTTCCATGAAAACAATTAAACCTGAGGCATGTGAATTGGGAATTTCATCCTTACATGCTAGAATCAAGTTTATGGAATGTATTAAATTAAAATACAAAATAAATTGAAAATACAAGCGGCCTTTAAAGATAAAATGCGGTTGCGAGTTGATTTTGTTCAACAAGGTACAGGAGCTTCTAACGACGGGAACACGTCAAGGCTTTTTTTTTTAAACCCACAAATGGTTGCGGATATTACTGGCGTCAATGAAGAACTTATCAGTCGATTCAGGATAATTCTTCAAATAATTACATGTGGCGAAAAAATTGATAGTGACAAATTTAAATTATATACGTCGGAAACTGCGAAACTGTTCGTACAAAATTATAGTTGGTTTTATATGCCTGTTACTGTGCACGAAGTACTAATGCATGGTAAGGATATAATGGATGCTGCCGTATTACCAATAGGAATGCTTTCAGAGGAAGCCGAGGAAGCCAGAAACAAAGACTACAGGAAGTATCGATTGATGTTTTCGAGAAAATGTGATCGAATTTCCACAAATACTGATGTCTTCAACAGACTTCTCATAACTTCGGATCCTTTCATAAGTAGCTTAAGGCGTCATTCGAACAAAATTTCCTTAGAACTAGATCCCATTGTTAAAGATATGGTGCTTGCATAATATTACAAATAAAAACTAACACAATTTTTCCCCTGTTACATATTCAATTAAAACATTGCATATTATATTGGATTTGTATAAAGGTAAAGGTATAAATAACGTCATTTTGCGTTTAAGTTTAATTTTTTTTCATCAGGAGAACTCAATTAAGAAGTGTCCCGAATTTCAAGTCTCTAGGTCCAAAATAAAAATTTTGGCAATTACAGTTGTATGGGAGGTGGGTGTGGCAGTGGGCGGTTTTCCAAGGTTTTTTCAAAATTTCTTAATTTAGTCCAGAGAAGTGTTTCTGCAAAGTTTCATTGTGGTACGACCACTCCTTCTATTTTTTTCCAAGAAATGTATGGAGCGGTGCCACTGTGTGTCGCCGCAGAGCATTTGCGGAGCCACTGCCTGCCCTATTAATCAAATTGTGTGGATATTTTTACAATTCAGTTCGCCCTGCGTCGGCCTATAAATGTCATATTCAAATAGATTGCACACTCACGTGATATTGATTGTATGAATGCGAATCGTTGCTGAGCCCAAGCTTAAATTTACGAACCTCGAAAGTATATTTATGTACAAATATGTACATTTGTATGTACATATGTGTATTTTTAACTGCTTTTCAAATTTACACAAAAAGTCGTAAAAAGTTTTGACACAAACATTCATTCACACCTACAAATATAGTTTTTTTTGCTGAAATAATCGCTGAGCGACGAAATTCGTTTGATGATTAATTGCCGCCAAGTCAAAGGAAAATTGTAGCGAATTATAGCGCTTCTTATCATTGCGGAAAATCTGCGTACCCTTTGTTGGGCTTATCACAGTATTTGTGTACCTGGTCAAGTGGTTGAGTATAAAAACCCGATTGGCTTAATTCCAGTAGCAATTACTGTGCGCCCGGCGATTGATGATAAATTGGAATCGTTAAGCACACATGTGGAAATTAGATTAGTTACCTTTCCGTTTATAAAGGTTTACGTGCGTACCTGCGCTTCATACATATGTTCACTTATTCAATTAACGCTAAAAGCTCTTTTGATCAAATATGACTCCAGAGTCAATCACTTTAAGAGAAGTATTTTCAGTGAGTGATAAACATTTTTTAAAACTCACAAGAATAATTTTGGAAAAAAAAACAAAAATTTGCGACCATTTTTCTACATTAACTAGTTTGATTTCTTTCAATAAGTGCGCATTCTGATGTAATTTCTTACCACTAGGTTGTGTTAAGAGTTAAACACTATTATGATCAATTCCGGTATTCTTTGAAACTTGACATCTTTGACAAACGTATTTGCATTGATCGAAATCTTTGAAAAATTTATTTTTGAATCATAAAAACAAAATAATATCTAATTTCGGCATTATGGATCCAATTTCTTTTGGCAAATTGTTGTTTTCGGGCTATCGACACAACCTTATGTATCATCAACCTTATATACTATATGTACATACGAGTATGTGATTGAGACTATTTGACTGATGATCGATACAGTGAAATTCCTCATAACTGGAGACCGACCTTTGTAGTGTTTTGTCCCGCTCTGGGAACTGTTTACAATTTATGCGTATCCGTACGACAACAATACCAATAAAAATGAACAAAACTCAACAAAGTTAAAAGAATTTAAAAAATCGTGATTTATAAGTACAAATTGTATACCATTCTCTTCAAATATTTTTTTTCAATACTGTCCGGTTATCAGAGATAATTGAACGAAATACTACCAAAATAGTATCTGTGTTTAGTCACTGAAACGTAGTCATGTTCGGCTACAGGAATTGCTTTTGGAAGTGAAAATGTTGTGTCTATGAAATTCAAATAGCTAGCCACAAGACACATAATTAGACATAACATGAGATATTGAGAGTCCCAACTAATGGCAGCAGGAATTAATGAGGTCAAAGTGTATCAAAACGGTGCCTCCAAATTGGTTCGAAAGCATTTGAAAAGTACTACCAATCAACTTATTTGAGTTATATAGAGAGAAGTAAAATATAAATTCTGGTAAAAAAACGAAATTGGTTTGTTTTCGGCTGGAAATCTTCCATTGAATGAAAGCGTTTCGTGGTTTACACAATTTTACTGCAGTTTTACTTCGCCGTTTGGCGAATTGGAAGTAAGTTGAGGAGTATAAAAGCAAACGAATCAAGTTCTAAATGGAATGTGGACATATTTCTCGGTATCTTTACAGATCGCTATTTTATTTTGTATTTCAGATTGTTGGTTTCAAAGCCAAAGGCGGCCATTTCTTTTTTGATTTTTACATATCTCCCAATAAATAATTCAAAGCAGGTTTAGTTATAGTTTCAATAAATATCTGTTTGTTTTTTCATAGAAGAATATCTTTCCATAAAAGCTTGGAAAGGTCGAGCGTCTTCAGTTCATGCACAAGCTCTATTTTGTACGCTTTCAATTTAAGATCTCGATCTGAAATGCACCAAGTCGTTCCATAAGTCAGTCCGAGTTGCCGCCGACGGTGACGAATCAACACTCCACGGTCTTCAGCTACAGCTGCTGTATTTTCTTCACTGCGGACGGGGTCAATTCGGTCGAACATTACTCAATAATGAATGCTGGGTTTCAAGATGGGTGATGGCACTGCGAATAGTACGCGGGTGAGTCGGTTATGTTGACCATAACTTGAGCGAAGTACTCGTACTCGAAATAAATTCTGTACAAAATGTGAATTTTCGTCATAAAGTTGAACCATTTGTAAACGTTGTCCAGGCGGAAGACTTTCTATGATGAAATTCCAAACAATACTGAACAAAAATAATATGACAGCTTGACACGACCCACGCGTGATTTGTCAAAAAAAGGCTATTGAAGAAAGTACCTCTACTTGTGTCCCCCTTTATATCTAGTAACGAAGAGTAATGCTAATTATAATGCGTTCCACTCCAACAACAACATGCCAACAATAAACGTCAAAGTTAAGGCTACAAATGAATACAAAATCGGTATCTTAACAGAAAGCATGGCAACGAGTTTGTTTGAAGTTGTCAAGCTCAACGCGTATGGGGCTACAGAAGAGATCGCCTAGTGAATAGCTAAACAGAGTGACGTCATTTTGTCATTCAGCGCGCTTTTATTTATCATTAATGATAGCCGATGTAGGTGAAATATGTGCTATACGAGTATGTGACTTTGTTGTCCAAAGCCGGTGGTCTTCACTCAGAGTACACATACATATGTATGTATATGCAATGACATACGTATGAATGCAAATCTGTAGATAAATATCGCGAGTTTTGCCTTTTAGGCGCCACACACCTGTTGCCAATATTTTGTGGTGTTGTTCCTCAAACATTCTTTTTGAGCATCAACCGGTTTGGCTCAACGTCTTCAGCAGTCGTCTGACACGCTTAAATTTAACAACTGGCAACTATTACTGTTATGTTCTTAATAGTTGTTGGTGTAACAACAGAATATCTGTGCTTTCAGCTTTTTTACTAAAATCAACATAGTGGTTGTTGTTTGAATTGTTGTGCTTGGCATTCCCTTGAGAGCGTAGCTCAAGCGTGTCGGCTGGCGTCAAGTGACAACTAATGGCCGGTAATTTTTCAACAGAAACTCGCGTCTGTATTTTATTATTTTTACACATTTCAGTTTTTCATAAAATCATTATTTTTTGTTGTAAACTTTCTGTTGTTGCGGTTGTTTGTCTGAGGCCGGCTTTAATATACACGCCAGCTGCCTGGTAGAGCTGTTTACGTACTACTTATGTATATACATACATGCGTACATACATATGTATGTGTGTGCTATTGTATATATGTATATATATAATGTTTGTGTGCAAAGTTGGCGCTTTTCAAGTTTTGCGACGAGCACGCTGCCTTTGCTGTTGTTATTATTGTAGTTATTTGTTATTAATTTATATACAAACATCCGTACATTGTGTTGCTGTTATTGTTTGTAGTTGCCGGCCGCTTTTTCGGCGCGTCACATGCATACACACACACACACTCGCTCAAAGTCATAGACGTTTGTGCCAACCGCCAATTTAATTTACAAATTAATGCAATAACCATTATGAGCGGAGTGAAAATGCGGCACGACAACGTACAACAACACTATACAAGCTTACATACACGAAATACATATAAAACTTTGTCGGCGGCAATAGCAAATAAGTGTGCAAACAACGCGGTGCACATTGGTAATAACAATATCAATTAGCGGTTAAATGTTGTTGTTGTTTGTTGTTTTTTTTGCGAGCAACTTTTTTTATTTTTGCTGCAATTTTTCTAGCTTAGTATATACATACATACATATGTATGTCCGTATTTACGTAACACTTCGTGACATTTTAATACTGTATGAACTTAACATTACAACAACAATAATAAACAAATATACATATATTTTTTTTAATTTAATCGCAAATCAAATAAATGTTGTTAATGCTTTGGCAGTTGACGGTGAATTTTTTGTTTGATATTTGACGCACAAAAATGTTTGCGGTCTGCCTGACTGCGGTCGTTGCCAGCATTTTATAATGCAAGGCTTAACTTATTTTCACTAATTAGCGGAATTACATTTATTTTGCAATGTATAACCACAATTTAAAACAATTATATGCGATATACATACATATATTGTATTGATTAATCCTCTAGCAAATAGTTTTTTTTCGCTCTTTATACCCAGCGCGTAATGAAGGCAGTTGAGTTAAGGTTAGATTTGTTTCGTCGTTACTAAACCCGCGTATGCTGTCAGTAAGTTGTGGCCTGTCACTAACTCATCTACCGGCTGTACTCTTTTCGAGACCGTTTAAGTTTTATTTTGCACATGACATTGGCTAATCTTGCATGTCCATAAGGCATTCCATCACACTCGGAGCCGTCTGCCAGTTTTTTTCGAAATTCTGTAAAGTTCGATAGCCAAACGAATCCAACTTTTGGTAATATCATCATATATTTCGTTTCCCAGTATTGTACTTGTGGCCTGGAACCCAGTATGTGTGAAACCGCTTTCCAACGGCCAATGCTTCTTATGCTTCCCTGCTTCTGCTGGCCGCTTGGCTATCGACGGATATTCTTTATGTTGTTTTCTGCGAAGTTAGCTATCTCAGCAGCTTTTCTAACAGCGAAGACCTCCGCCTGGGAGAGACTTTAGTATTCCGGAAGCTTTAAAGTTGGCCTGATATCCGCGCAATATACATACATATAACCGCATAAGTGGTATCTACGCCAATAAAGAAGAAAGACTAAAAGTTTTCTTCAGGCCTTTATTACAAGCCTTGAATGTATGTTATGTTACTACTTGTTTTAACGCTCAAAGTGTGGAAATGATAAGACTGAAAACTTTAAAAGACCGAAATAGAATGCTAATGAAACAAACTTTTCAATATTTTATCAAGATTGTTTTAGGAAGAGGTCTTCACCAGATTCTTCAAGATGAAAGTCCTAGACTAGAACCATTAAAATTCTTCAGAAATTTCCCATTATAAATATTCACATCTGTTTTCTTCTCGATCACATATCCATTGGTGTATGAGATACCGATGCTACCGTTTAATATATATTTTGTCGTAAGACTATCCAAATGAAGTCTTTGCAACTGCTATTGCTAGAACAAAAGTATATAATGCTTTGAGCAGGAATGTTCTTATAAGTCCTTTGACCCATAATAAGCTACGACGTATATACGTCGTATATAGAGTGTTTCAACGTAAAATTTTTCTCCCACCATAATAAGCCTTTGAATTGGTAAGGTGAACTCTTCGTATCTTATTTTGATGAGATAATACTATTTCTGGAAATTTTACCCTCAGTATAAGGACTATTCTATAGAACGATGGTGATAAACTCAGGCTACTTGTTGTCTTCTACATTGGTCATTGTAAGCTTAAGATGCACTTATATATGATAGGGCCTAGAAGCTGGACCCATGTTTCCGAATAGGGATCACATCGTCTCAATACCACCTAGCAGTATATCAGAATTTATCAATAGGTGGGGCTAGAAGAATCGTTGTGACTTAGGAGAGAGCACAATATATCTTAGGTCGCGGGGCAATCTTCATTTATTTATCTAATAGTACAAGGCGGAAAGTTCGAGCCGTTTCTTTAAGATGGCGTCACTGCTATTAAATCTATCTGTTAATTAAACTATCATAATAAATTTTTCAAAAATAAAGAAAAAATGATTGCATCAAAATTCTGATACAAATCATCTAGCCATTTCTCAACTTGAATGCCATATTTAGTATTACGCTTGTCAAAAGCAGGTAAGCAACTGTCAAATGAACCAACAAATAGGTAGCAATTTGTATGCCATAAATTACGCAACGTACTTGCCAAGCGCGCAGCTGCACGCACATTAGTGCTACCAAAATACACAAACCGCTAAATGCACAACCAGTCCGGGCCTAAACCGCTTGTCATTTCATTTGTCAAGCACCGGTACGCATACTATACTAACTACACGGCTTATATACTCATACTTACATATATGTATGTCTGTATGTGTCGGTGACACGCCCCATCTATCAAGCATTTGTGCTATTTCGTCTCCCAACCCATTTGGGTTGCTCATAAAGCACCTTAAAAGCCGAGCCGAGGCCGCAGAACGCACAAATGCCAATCGGTCATACGAATTTACAAAAACAACAAAAGGCAAAAATGAGAAACTAAAAAGCCTAAGGTCCAACAGTTATGTACATTCTTCCTAGGCAGCATCCACTTAGTGCGCTTCGGTATGGATGTGCGTGTGTGGGTCCATTGCAAGTTAGTTGATTGAATTAAATTACATTTATGCAATCGTGCCTCAGCCAAGCCGAGGCAGCTGTCAAGGCACACTCACACCACCACATAAACACTCTCCGACCGAAAGTTGTTGAAAAATGAAGTAATTGTGAAGAATGGTTCCCCAAACTGGGCTGGCCAGACAGTGAGGCGATGAAGCTGGATAGTAGAGAACCAATAAAACAGAAACAACAACATTAGTGGAGTTGCTAGCTGAAGTATGCACGCATAGGAAGTCACTCAACCATCAACACTCACATACCACTCGCCAGCGCGCCTTCAAATGTCAAAGCGTACGTGTTGCTGGGTTGTTGTTGCACGCATGCGTCCACAAAGTGATCACTCATGTTTTCGGGTTAGCCGTTGTGGAGCGGAGGGGATTCGCACGGCACGACACATTCACAGATAAGCCTGTGGAGTGAGCAACACGTACGCACCATAAAGAAACAGGAAACTGATGAATGCCGCGCAGTCTCCCCATGCACGCCGGCATTCCATCACAGCGGCCCTGTTGCAACTCGCTTGAAATGGCTTTTGGAATTGCTGATGAAATGCGCATGAATTAAATATGATGTATTGCCTGGATATAGGCTTTGGCTAGGCTGTTCGATTATTGTGTTGGCGATGAAGAAAAATGTTCTTGCAATGTTGCCGATGTAAATAGGTTGCAAGTTCGTAGTGATGTGGCAAAGGAGCGGAAAAATGTGTGTTCATCAAAGAGGGTTGTGCGTGCACTATTCATATGCTCCATTATTGGTTATGGCAAAGAGGAAAAGTTAATAGATTTTTGTAATTTCGGGAACAAATAGGCTGTAACGTGAATGTAAGCGGTGTCTACGCCAGTAAAGAAGAAGAAGATAAACTGTAACGGTACGTACAAGATGTAGAAAATTTAATTTGCAACTTGATTAATAATAGATTGTTTTCTAGGAAATTTGCTGTCGACACTGTACTTCAACATCGAGTGCCAACTTGAAAGCCAATACAATTATCCTAAGTAAAAAAAAATAAATAAAAACAAAAAATAATAAAATCAATTTAAACAAAAAATGAATTATTAGCGTATTGTAAAACTACATAACAAAAACTAACTAAAAACTTCTAAAGAGCTTAAGTCAAATCTTTAATCAAGGAAAATATTATAACTTGCTGCCTAGTAATATTTTTATATACGTATGTATATTGTATACATTTTCTATCAATATTTTACTGAAAATGAAGCTCTCGATTTTGTGATAAGATAAACTAATTAACGAGTCTCGAATAAATAAAATAGAATTATTGTCTGAATTAATATAAATTGACTTAAGCTAGTTAACCCAAATAAAGATAAAAAAATTCTGTTAAAGGTTTAGGAGCTGGCTTGGTAAGAAAACAAAATAAATCTTACTCTTAATATATGCCGAATTTTCATAAAAAATTATTTGAAATAAATATGTGAATATAGGGACGCTTTATGGTGCTTTAGGTTATGACACCCTAATAGATTTACCCAAAATAAACCAAGAAAACACGTTGACTTTGGCTGCACCGAAACTATAACCTTCGCGGATGACTTTTTAGGAGTATTTACGGAACGAGACAAAGAATAAGCGCGAAGAAAGCTTAAGCAGGACCGGATACGGAAGCAAGCATGGCTCGACTTACACAACCTCCAGCTTGCTGCGGAAATAACAGAGCTACTACTGCTAACAATAAGCATATACCCCTCGAAATAAGTATACAAACGACTACGGATATTCTTAGGACACAAATCAGTCTGGACTCCAGACTTACCATTCTGTGTAAAAATCCAGCACGCTGCAGGAAAGGCAGCGGAAATCAACTTAGCAGAGTAATGGACAACATAGAAGGCCCAAGAAAGAAAGCTCCTGTGTAATGTAGTAAATAGAGGAAGAAAGAAGAGGGTCGATTTATAAAAGACCTAAACTTATAGACAAGCCGTAAATTCAGAGATGTCGACTTTTACATAATAAACGCGGAGTATGCAATCAGCATGATGCTGGAGAATGAAGCAAACTGCGGGCAGATATTCGCAGCAATTTTGCCACGCAAATAAAAAAACCTAAACTTGAACCCCGTGCTTATATACAATCTTCGTGGCGAATTTCGGATACTTTATAAGAAAAAAAAGAACTTTATCTTGATTTTGATCCATCATATATCGTATTGATTGCGACGTCGGCGGTTACGTCAAATGAGCATCTTCTTGAGGAGAAAAAGCGCGTGGCAATTTCAGATCGATATCTCAAAAGCTGAGAGACCAGTTCGCGTTTATACAGCCCGACCGATGGGCGGATGTGTCTAAAGAGACTCAGCTCGTCATGCTCTTTATTCATAGACATATTTATAGGGTTTCCGTCGTTTCCTTCTGGGTGTTGCAAATTTTGTGGCAAACTTAAAATAATGGTATAAAAAATGACTCTCTTAAAATTGGTTAGCGTATTATGGAATTGGCAGATAGCTTATAATGGATGTAAGTGGAAAGCATTAACAGATTTAACTAACGTAGATTTTATGGAAATATATAGTTGATATATGAAATTAGGAAAAGGGAAGTAAAATGTCAATAACTATCTGATTATCTTACAATTATGGAGTTACCATATTATTGGTATCAAAAGCTCGAAATATAAATGCAGGCAATAATACTTTTTTATGGTCACGTAACCATACCGAGCTGGCGCATGATATTATATAAATTGAGTTACTGAAATGTATGAAATATGTGTATTTTCGAAAGCAACTGAAAGTTTACAAATTTCCCGAGCATTTCTCCACATGTAAAGGAATCAAAAGAGCCGTTAGCCCAGCTGATAGACGTTTCGCAATATTTTACGGTATTTGCTTTTAACTACTACTACATATGAGATTATTTTGTAAAAAACTTACACTCATAAATATTTCTCAAAAATATACATAAATACATACATTACCATAATTGAGTGCCGATAAACCCTAATTTGGCGCGTGCCACGAAACAACGCCTTCATACATAACATGTGTACATAAAATATAATCAAATAGAGGAGACACAAGACACGCTTAAAAGCGGAATACTCAAGAAAATTGTAAAAGACACACACACATTCACACATATACAAATTGAGGTGCTCTACGGGCGTGAAAAAGTGTCAGTCAAGCGATTACTATTTAAATTTGGTGAAATGCAATAAAAAGCACAAAAGCTATTTGAGGCTTACACTGCTCCCGCTGGTCTACAGCACTTACACTAGCAACAGCACCAACCAACACCGAACCGCTGATGATGGAATTTTACCAAAAAGGGCAAAGCGAGGTAAGAAAGACAATATTACGAGTATATGCATAAATACACACATACTTGTACATATATGTATGTGTATACGTTAATATATATAAATACATGTATATAGTATGTATTTATACAAATATGTATGTAAGTATAATACATAATTCGTTAGCAACCAAGCACTCCATGTATGGGATCTAGGTAAAGTAGGAAGTCATAGGCCCAAAGCCACTTTCGACTGGCAACAGTTTGAAAAAAATCATAGAAAATTATGAAATTTTCCACTTAAGCTTTCTTCAATAATTGCATGTCCGTGCCACTGTTCGCCTGTCTGTCCATCTGTACGTCCGGCTACCCAATTCGGTGCCGCAGATCGTCAGTAAGACGTTGGTGAATGGATACTTTGGTGTTTGGTGTTTGGCGTGTGTGTATTTGTTGTAATAGCTTTGAGTGACTGCTGAATGGGTGATTAAAAAGTGCTGCCCAAAATGAAAATTAAAATTTTATGCGCATTTGACAGTTGTCGAATGACAATTTTGACAGTTAAATAGCCGTTAGGTGTGTACAAATGTAATGGTAAAAGGATGTGATAATGGCTAACAGTGGAGAGAAGTGAATTTTAGTAATGGGCGTAGCAACAAATACATGCGAAGGTGAATACCATATTTGTAGACCCGATTGAATTTCGAGCAACAATTTTAAGTTGAAAAGTAATGAGCAATTAAATTTTAACAAACAAATTGCGGGTTGTGAAAAATATACCTCTTCGGCAACACCGTCGCTGCATAAAAGTATAATGTTATTTTTTCTTTGAGCAAAATTAATTTTATTTGCCAATTTATTTATTCATTTGATTTTGAAAACTGTTAAAACGTTGGCAATAAAAACGTTTTTTGATTATCTCGAGGCGATAACAACAGCGGCAGCAACAACCTCATAAAAGCCATTCAAAATGCCAATTAATTATGCAAATTATTGAAGAGCCGAAAGGCTGCAGCAGCATAAGAGAGGTCATAAAAATAACAAACAGTAAAATTAAAAAATATTAAAACAATGCATTGAACGTGCTTGTTGAGAGGACTTGTGTGCAATACTTTTAAAAATATTAATATTTTTTTGCATGCGGAGTAAACTGCAACGAATGTTTAATTCACGGAAAAAATGTAGTTTGCGAGCCGTTGGCATGAAATGGGAATTACTAATTTCATATACATATGTACATATGATTCATGTGTTTATTTAAAAAATATTAAATCAGTTATGAGCGTTATATATAAAGTTCTTAGATGGCACAGACTAATAGATTTTTGTATAAGTATCAATATCTCTAGAAAATTGAGTAGCTACAGACGGTTTTTATATCGATGGTTTTCCTTCTTCACCTGTTTCAAATCACGGGCACTTCTCGTGACTATAAGTTGGCTACAGCTCCTGAACCTGAACGTGATGCCATATAGAGAGGCGAACTTGCAATTTTTAACAGAGTTTAGTTCCGAGCAGGAATGTTTTTTCGTTCTTCGTACTCCAAAATACTCAAACTAGGCGATCAATTAGTAATTCAAGCAATTACGCTTTGCCTTACTTTGTAGACCACTTTATGGTAAGACATATTTTGATCTATGGTATATTGGTATCGTGGCCGTTAATGGAAAAGAAATACAGGGTAAGACTTTTGGGAAGCATATAAAGAGTAGACAGTATTTGCATCAGCAGAACTCTCAAAACAACGACAAGCCAGCCACTTAACGTACTGCCAACAGGGTTGTTCTGCTTTGATCTCTTAGTGGTTCTGGCATTCTATTGCACGACAAACCTACAAAGGGTTCCTGAACATAGTGGTATCCCAGGAAACTGTGAAGCAGATAAAGTTGACAGAACAGGCATCAGCATACAAAAGACTCCGAAAAAGAGGGAATTTGTATGCCTCTGGCTACTTGCAGATATCTTATCAACAAATATATTTTAAATTTTACTGAGTCTTGGTGGAGTCGAATATGGGCCGCACATGTCGACTATCTAAAAAAACTAAAAGTAGTGACTCTAGTAGGAATAGACAAATATGCCGGCAGACTAGGAACGCTTTATAACGACTATTGTAGAAGCTGACAGAAGGTACAAGAGGTAGAGACTCCCAAACATCTTCTATGCGACTGCAAGGCTCTGTGTAGAAAAATAATCGCAGCTATCGGTTGAGGATTTGTTGTCAACGTCTCGGAGGTTGCTCAGAGTAAACTTTTTACGCTGATGAACTTTATCAGGGTGGTTCAGAGAGGAGCCAATAGAGTGAGAGGACTTTAGTCTCGGTTGTAACACAATGTTCCTTTAGAAGGTGCGTCGTGAGACAGACACTCTACCTACCAACCTATCATAATACGTAAGCCTTTACTTCTTTCGTTTATCAGTTTCAGAGCTTTTAAAAGAACCCATATAAATATACCTACACATACGAATATTTACATTCAAAAACTAGAAAAGCGTACAATTGTTTTCCAGTATATAAAACGCTGTTTTATTATTTTTAGTATTTTTTTTTTGTGTTTCAGATTACTCCATCAATGCGAGAGAATTGCGAAAAAACGATCAATCATTCCGACCGAAGCGCTTTTCAAGGTTGCAGGCGAGTTTATGGCGCTATAATTATTAATTAACATTCGTATTTTATATTTAAATTTATTATTTTCGCTTCTCGCGCTATCACGATACATCACAGCGACCTTTAAATTCGCTGTTCAAATTCCACGTTCAACTACAAATGGCCTTTGCGGCAGAATTATAGTGGCACGTGGTTGTTGGAGCATCAGTTGGCACAACCAGTTGACTCAGCCATAAAAATTACAACAAAAGCGGACCAGACATGAAAAACAATAGGGCGAAGAGCATAAAAACTTATAGAATAGATTTAAAAGATATTTAGAAATATCAAAAAAAAGATACCCCAAATTGTAGAAATAAAAGAATAAATAAAGAAATAAAAATTAAAGAACACCCATTTGAATGGCAAAACAACTCTTCAAAGTCCATTATTATCTCGGCGCTTTGCCATAATCAAAGCATTTCGAATTTTTTGTTGCGCCTCTTCTATAACATTAATTACGTTTTCATGAGTAAACATTAAGATATCTTGAAAAAAAATTTTGCCGAAATACAATAAAAGTGTACATAAAACAAAACTTAAAAATAAAAAGGCGATATGCTCTTTTTCAATTCAAATTGCCGAGAAATTTGCTAATTTTCAACCACCGCCATCGATAAAATCATCAAGCCCCACAGCGTTGCCGCCGAACTCTTTTAATTAATGCACTGTACGTATAATATGGAAAGCAGCTCATAAATACTGACTGCGTTTTATTTTGATTGATGCCGAGCTTTATTAGGCGAGCCGGTAAGTGTTTGTGCCAGCGGCTGCTTTAAATCACTTTTGAACGGCGATTGCTTGAACACTTTGGAGATTAATATATCAATTTCGATAAATCAGGTAATAAAAATAACCTATAAACACTATCGGCTTGTAAATAAAGCAATCGCAATTAGCGTGATACTATACAACTTTGTGTTATTAATTTATTGTAGACGTCGATAGCGAATACATAGGTACATATATAAAGGTTTATAGGTAAATAAATCGAAACTTTTTTGCTTGCCGAGGCGCTCAATAACCTTTCTTGTGTGGTGTTTTCTTAAAAATATGTATCAGAAATATTTTCGATTTAATGAGAAAAGATAAAATATACATAAATAGAAACTAGAATCTATAAATAAGCATTGAGCTTTTTAAAAAATAGAATTTTTTGACAAATTGGTATGTAGATTTTATTGCCAGACTGTTCTCTCTAATTTAACAAAAAGTTTTAAATACTAAAAAATATTTTATTCTCACACAAAATATATTAATGACGAACCGCACTTAATTCTTTTTTTCGAAAATTCAATCTAAAGTACTCACATTTACCTTAAGCTTTATATGAAAAGTGCAAAGATCAGTATACCTTGTGGATTAAGGTTATAAGCTAACACCGAAGGGGTTACATGGGTTTACGGGTTTCAAAAAAGTCGATTTCTTATTAAATGCTACAAAACCTCTAGAATATTGTCCTAAATTCTCAAATTGATCCGAGAAAAACTTCCGAGATACAGCCTTGAAAACTTGTGCGCTGGGCTGAATGCGTTTTTCTCAAAACTGTGTTTTTGAAGTCGGTTGGCAAGATTTCTCGAAAACTATCTGAGATACAGTTCTTCAATGGGCGAAGATTTTTTTTTCTATTACAACTATTAAAAAAATATCGCGAAATTTGTAAATGCTTTCCTGCATAACTTTTATTAAGTTCCCAGTATTGTGGTAAATGTTCTTAGATATGTATGTTGGTGGAATGTCGAATTAAAAAAGAAGCAGTGTTGTTTCTTCACAAACATTAAAACATAGTACTGTGCGAGACTTTAAGGTCATTTTGTAGGGCGTAAACACCATGACTTTGAATAGTGTTTAATGGTAATGGTGAAATGTAGCGGTACGATAATAATATAATTTTAAATAAATGAAAATTAAATTGGGAATTATTATCTGCCGACTATGGGAACTCTCTTCCACAGACCTCTGCTTCGATAACCTGAAAATATTGGATGAAAGCTGATGACGCTATTGTACTAAGCGCACTGAATGGCCATCGAGGAGGACAGTAGTTGGGACAGGAGGAAAGTAGACATAAGGTACGTATAGTATTAAAAATTATCTTTTGATCAGATAAAATAACATTTTCCTCCACAGTCATCTGACAGCTTAAAAGCTAAGTGGAATGGAATGAATTTCTCTCGCCTATTAAACTTCACTGCCTAGCAACAGGTGCAATCTATTGATTCTATACTATTTGTAGTTAGTTTAATTTCCCTGTGGGACCTTAGCCACATATTTTACAATTTACTATTTTCTGATCTCTTAATCTACCGTTTCGATGAGCACTAACTCAGTTTGAGTCAACACAGAAACTGAGTTAGTTTTCGAAAACATCATGTGTCAAGTGTCACTAACAAGAAAATAACATAACAGTGAGGAGGTCCAAGCAATACTAAGCCTACAAAAACTTATTATACAAAAAGAAAACAACAACAAATTCTATGTGAGCGACACATTACAAAGGCAGTAGGGCAAGTGACACCAATGTTGACCCCATTTCTAAGCTACAAAATTGAAAATTGAAAGCGCCACCTCCGCAGAGACCTTCGCTCAAAGCTCCCCGCAAAAACACGAAGAACGAACACAAAAGAGGGCAGCAGCAGCTGTTGCTATTCTTTACGCACCCTTCTCCACCGCGCTCCCTCGTTCTCAGCTGCATGTTTTGTATGTTTCCCCTCACTCTTTTTCGTCGTGTTTTTGTGTGTGTTTCCATTTAATGGCAGCCCTTTCACACGCTTTTCGCTTGCCACATTTATTACTTTTGCTAATTGTTAACAGTTGTTGCTTTGCTGGTGCTTGTCGTTACTACTGTTGCCACTGTTGTACGCTTATGTTTTTCGCAACTCATTCGTTAAGTGTTAAAAATCCTTTTTTGAACAAGCGCCACCAGCAGCAGCCGCCGCCAACCGCCCAATAACAACAATAACAGCACCACAAATAACGCAAACGACCAAACACACACATACATACATACAAATACAGATCCACAAGATCTCCTCCTGCCGCAACTGGCTGCCTTGCCGCTTGAGTGGCCCACAAAGTGCCACATTTATCTGGAATAATTTTATGCAATTAAAAGTCAGACGTTTTGCGAAATTCAGCAATTCACTAGTGGGAAAGGATGACTCTCAAAAGGAATGGCATGCGAGCTGAATAAGCCGTAAAAAACCCGCTCCGTTGGAGAGCTTCAATCCGACAGAGGGGCGGCAGAGTAGCGCGCTAAGTGAAAAACAAAGCTGCTGCTGCCACGAAAGTTGAAGCAGAGCGGAATTAAGGATGAAGTTGGCAGAATTGGAGTTGTGAATTAAAAATGCCGAAAACGAAGCAATTACACTCAACAAAAAAATGTTTAAAGAATGGCAAAAGTTTTACAAAAGGATGCACGGTGGTGCGCCTGGTGGGCGGGAGCGCAGCAGTGCGAAGTTGAAGTAAAGTGATATGGTGGAACGGAATTGACAGAAAAAGAGTTTGCTGTATAATTTAAGTGGGTTTCTAGCAACAAACCGCAAAAAGAGAACAAATTTAAAGTATAAATTGAATTTGCACAGCGTAAAGCTGAATAGTTTTGCACTTTGTTAAGTGCTGGGTTGTTTAACTAATCTAATTGCTTTGTGATAGTCGAGCGAACTTTACATTTGACGCTTTGAAGTTTTTTAAAGGAAGGCTTATGGTGAAATTTCTTTTTTTACCTAAAATTAGGAAGCATTTCTACTCAAGTTTAAGTTAAGTGTTTATTTAAGTTCGGTTCTTATACATATAAGAACAAGTTAAGTTTTTACTGAAGTTTAAGTTAAGCTTTAATTAAGTTAAGTCAAGAGGATACTTAAGTTTTATGCTACTAAGCCGCCTGCAAACCTGCTACTGATTCTTTTATGAGAAGTGAATTTATGACGGGTTTTTACTTAGGTTTTAGCTGAGTTATAAATTGATTTAGGGTGAGCTTTTTCACATGAAACACCAAATAAAAATAGCGATAAGGAGTCGTAAAGGCGTCGTTATTACCAAAATATGTATGTACATAAAGCCCAGCAAAATTCCCAAACATTATGTATCAATTTTACAACTCTCAGATCAAATAGATTTTTCTATAAAGGTCGTTCATATTATAACATTTAGGTACCAGGGATTTCGTATGAAGTTATTTCTTTTGTATCTACATCGACGAATTGGAAAACATTGATGAAACGTACTACATATATGCATTTTTCCTTCTCTATTTCTCTTAATTCGATCTCAATTAATTTACGTCTAGAATTTTTAAATATAGATACGGGCTATAGGGCAATAAAAGTAAAGGAAGACTACATTAGACAACGATTTCCTCCTGATATTGACATCGCTTATTACGCTCTCCAAAGCGAACGGACGTAGTATGTATTGAAATAAGTTTAAATAATAAAGGGTGATTTTTTAAGAGCTTGATAACTTTTTAAAAAAAAAAAACGCATAAAATTTGCAAAATCTCATCGGTTCTTTATTTGAAACGTTAGATTGGTTCATGACATTTACTTTTTGAAGATAATTTCATTTAAATGTTGACGGCGGCTGCGTCTTAGGTGGTCCATTCGGAAAGTCCAATTTTGGGCAACTTTTTCGAGCATTTCGGCCGGAATAGCCCGAATTTCTTCGGAAATGTTGTCTTCCAAAGCTGGAATAGTTGCTGGCTTATTTCTGTAGACTTTAGACTTGACGTAGCCCCACAAAAAATAGTCTAAAGGCGTTAAATCGCATGATCTTGGTGGCCAACTTACGGGTCCATTTCTTGAGATGAATTGTTGTCCGAAGTTTTCCCTCAAAATGGCCATAGCATCGCGAGCTGTGTGGCATGTAGCGCCATCTTGTTGAAACCACATGTCAACCAAGTTCAGTTCTTCCATTTTTGGCAACAAAAAGTTTGTTAGCATCGAACGATAGCGATCGCCATTCACCGTAACGTTGCGTCCAACAGCATCTTTGAAAAAATACGGTCCAATGATTCCACCAGCGTACAAACCACACCAAACAGTGCATTTTTCGGGATGCATGGGCAGTTCTTGAACGGCTTCTGGTTGCTCTTCACCCCAAATGCGGCAATTTTGCTTATTTACGTAGCCATTCAACCAGAAATGAGCCTCATCGCTGAACAAAACACGCGCGCGAAACACATTTCGAACCGAACACTGATTTTGGTAATAAAATTCAATGATTTGCAAGCGTTGCTCGTTAGTAAGTCTATTCATGATGAAATGTCAAAGCATACTGAGCATCTTTCTCTTTGACACCATGTCTGAAATCCCACGTGATCTGTCAAATACTAATGCATGAAAATCCTAACCTCAAAAAAATCACCCGTTATTATCTCACGATGCTTAACAATTAACTAAACTGATTATGAGAACTGATTTACAATATTTTCAGTCGAAGAACTGCCCCAACTTTAAACACATGAAAAGTTCCGGAAATAAGCCACACCTGTTTTCATAGAAATTCCGGCGCAGACAATTCCATTAAGTTTTCATTGGAAAACAATCGGAAAACTAATTTATCTATGAAGAAAATGCCACACACCAGCGAGACACTGGCTCTGAAGAACACTCGAGCGCAGACGGCAATCAAATAAGCAAAATCACAAAAATAAAGAGTGCAAATAAATATATACATACATTTGTGTGTGTAGATGTATATGCATGACAATTTAGCTATCTGATGATGATATACATGTATGTATGTATGGATATAATATCACGTGTGCTCCACAAGAGTGTGTTGCTGGGGTCTGTTGTGTACGAGTAGACACAAATTGAATTTTCTTGTCGAAAATTTGAGATACGAGCAAAAACAACAATACGCACAAACATATCCCACTCGTCCACAGAGCAAATCGTAAATATTTCTCATTGTCATATTTGCCAAACAATTACACATATTGTCTGTGCCATGGAGCTTTCAAGTGATACAATGCAGTTGCGGCATTTCGGCATTTTGTTTGTCGGCAAAATATACCTACTGTTTGCTAAAAGCTGACACACCCTCCCACTACTGCTCAACCCTTCAAACTACAGTGGTTTGCTCAAGCTTTATTTATCTGTGCTCACTTTTACCGACTTTTTTCCAATTTCAGTCGGGCTAAAATTGTGGATTTTTTTATATTTTTCTTATTTTTGCAATTTCTGTCAGCTAACGTTGTCGCTTTTGATGCGACTGGCGCTCAAACTTGGCTACATACATAGTTACCCAAATACTTCCAAAAAATAAATACTCGTAACTTGCTCTGTGTACAGTTCTTATTGCACAAACCTCGGCAAGCGGCTTTGCGTGTGCCTTAGTTTGATGTGTAGTGCCGAATGAAAATATGCTGTTGTTCAAATACAACTTTGTTTTTGCTTGTTGTCTTGTGACTTTTGTGCCCGACTCTTGGTATTTGCATACCTTTTCAAACTGTCAAATATTCTCTCATCTACTTTGATGCACAAATAATGTGTCACGTCTAGTCTTTGATGTTTAAGTTTGAAAGCAAAGAACGCAGAACTTTTGGGAGAAAATATTGAAATCTTAAACTTTATCTTCCTCTAGTCTGCCAAGAGAGAGTACTACCTTCCGTCAGCCGATTTTTTACCCTGGACGGGGTATATTAAATTTACTACCATGTTTGTTACGCTCAAAAGAGACGTCAGATACCCTATAAAGTCTATGTATAAACGATCAGCATGACGAGCTGAGCCGCTATGCCCGTCTGTTTGTATTTATGCGAACTAGTTCCTCAGTTTTTGAGATATCAATCTGAAATTTCGCACTCGTTTTCTTCTCACCAAGTAGAGGCGCCGTTATCGGAACACTATAGCGTATAGCCGCCGTATAAACTGAACTGTCTCAATCAAGTACTTGGTGGAAAACTTTTTCATTTTACGAGATATTATCAAGAAATTTGACATGGGTTATTATAGTCTCTAATGAAATTGTTCAGATCAAGTCACTATAGCATATACATACCATTAACTGACCGATCAAAGTTTTTATAAGAAATCTTTTGTATTTGTGAAGTGTATTGTAGCTTGTTTCATATTTAAGCTTGAAAAGTGCTATAATTGAAAATATGTTTGAGAGGAATTGACAACTCTTTAGTATTTTTCAACTTTAATTAGGTTATATGGTTGATCTAGAGAGATCGCAGGTAGACTGCTATATAAGTACGTAGTCCTGTGTAAAGCCATAGAAAAAAAGAACTCCTTTGTTCGAACTTTTCAATCCTGCCAGTTCGGTGGGATGTCCGAAGATATGCGCTCCCAAGTGATTAAGACTTGACCTCCCAAACTAGGGACAACCAAGAAGGAAGTATTAAGTTGTTTCCATCTTAGCTTCTTCCATACAGCTTCTGCAGATGGCGTTTGGTAAAATTCCAAGCCTTACAGCATGGACTTCAATGGGACAATCCCTGTCTGCTATTCAGTCAGGGAGAGGCTAGTCTTACTGAGAGCAAAGAGGTCACTGGATCTCTTGCGGTCGACGTTGATGAGCGCCGCATGTTGAATGCTCTCGAGTTTCTTTCGAATTTTTTCAACTTGGTTGGTTCCCTACAGGAAGATTTCTTTGGAAAATACTTTTGAGAATTGTTTGAAAGTTTAAGTTGAAAAAGAATTAGAGTAAGGTATATTACATATTGGTATCATTCGAATGCTATTTAGTCTACGTCAATTATTATAATATTTTCAAAAGTTCAATACAATTTGTTTAAGACAGTAAAGACAAAAAAATAATTGCCGTTTCTAGAACAAAACAATTATAATTATTTTTTGTAGTTTTTTGGTAGAATACCTTTTGATCTGAAGTTACAGGACATTCGGAGACTAAAAAGACTTTGTATATCGTGCTCTTATAACTTACCACAGTTTATTGTCATGAATCTGGAGATGTTTTGTTACATTTATGGTTTAGTGTCTGTCACATACCTAAAAAGATAAGAAGAGAAAAGAAATTTTAGTATATCGAGATTTTTTAGATAATAAACTTAAAGCGATAAATATTGTGCAATATTTATTAGTTAATTGCTATAGCTTAAGTTGAAAAAATATCAAAATATAAAAATCGAGTGACAACTTTAACAATTTACCTATAAATCGCCACTTTCTGTATAAACTAGAAATATTTTTCTTCAATCCATTAACGGTTTCTGATAATGCTTTTGCGATATTAACGTTTTTGGTTTATTAAAAAATATAAAAAATTAATTAGATTAATATACTATATGTATATATAGACATGCTTCTTCGTATAATTTTTTCATTGCTATTTTTTCAATTCCATAATATTTATATTTTTTTTACTTTATATTTACCATATTCAATTTTTAATTGCTACATTTTTTGTTATTATTATTCGTTATTAAATTTTTTAGAAATATACGTCTATAATTCTCGTTTGAAATCCTCCAAATCATATTGTATCAACTCTCTTAGGCGCTGTCATTACCGTGACACTTGATCAGCTGTCAAAAATGATTGGGACTCCGTTTTGCCTATCGGCGACGGCTTTGGAATACCAAGAAAATTTTTACTTTGAACTTCACATAACCAAACACCCTGCTCTGCCTGGGGCTACACTTTTTTCGAGACTTTTTCGATACTCTTAAGATGAATAACACCTTTGGTGTTGTTGCTTTTGCAGTACGTGCTAATTTACCCGCAAGAATTGATGCTGGAGTGGCTGGCAACGGCATTTTTGTCACGTCTCTAATGTGTGAACAACAACAACACATGCGTTTGTGTTTTCCAAAAAAAAATCTAACGTCAAGTGCACGCATACATTTACATACTTATTCCCACACATACACACTTTATACCTTTGTGGATACTTAGCGGGACTCATCAAAGCGTCCCACTTTGGCTTTTAGTTCGCCGCGTCTCATCTAACATGTGATTGTAGTTTTATTAGTCTTTTGCCACATCCGTAATGACAGCAACAACAACAGCCACGGCAACAACAAAGCCGCTTCATTCAAGAAAAGCCATCAGATAGCATTAAGTGTTTTCTTATATCCACATGTGTGAGTGTGCGTGTGCAATTTTGTTAGCATGTCAAAGTTGCGCCAACAACAAAAGCAATAATAACTTAGTTACAGCACAACAACAAGAAAACAGCGTAGCGACACAAAGCTTTGATGTTTATTTGACAGGTTTTTATCGCTGTCTTTTAGATGCCTTCATAAGCAAGCAAGTAAATCCACCACCTCCGCTAAGCACCTATTTCACCAGCTCCCCACACAGTCTGCATAACATACTATACTTAACTACAAATCTCCCTGTCCCCCACTCCGCTGTGGTCATAAGCGAGTTCGGCCTTTTTGTTCGAATGCTTCAGCGCTGTTTTGATTGATGCTAAATAAGCGGCGTGAAGAATTCTTTTGAAGATTTACTCTTAAGATTTTGCTTTTATTTTATTAATACCACTTTTTGCTTTTGTCATCTTTTTGGTTTTTTCTCGAGAACCAAAGTTTCTTTTAATTTGCTGCGCCTACAAAAAGCCGCTCGCTTAGCATTTGTAGGTATATGGGTGTGTGTGTGTGTGAACGCTGGTTCCGGTGGAATATTTAATGACATTAGGTGGGCGTTGTGAAACTTTTTCTTGTTGCTTTACACAGTTTGGCAGCTTAAGTTGCAGCGAATTTCGTGATTTGTATGCGCGTCAAAAGAAGGAAAAACGACAAAGTGGTGAAAAGAACACGTCTGTGCGTGGCTAAGTGTTAGCCTTTGCAAAGTTTACAATAAATTAGCATGTATGTGACGAATCTAAAGACTCTTCAGAAGTTTTCTTTCAGCGTTTGAATTTCTCAGCGCGTGCGTTCTGCAGCTTCCATTTAAATCAGGCAGAAAGCGAGAAATCTTTTTAATGTCATTTTAATTGTTAAATTTATGAAACATTAAAGAAATTTTAAGGCTTATAAAAATTTAATTATGACCGCGTTGAATGCTTTTATATTTTTATCGCGCTATCGTAAAATATATTTTAAGCTTTAATAGTTGTGAAATTTTTGCTAGTATGTACATATGTATTTTGAATTTTTCTTTTTTAATAATTGTAAGAATGTCTAATGTTAAATAGTCCTCATCAAACATATGTAATATAGTAGTATATCTTGACCAATAACAGGAAAATTTTATGTCTACTTTAAGTTTATTTATTTCATGTTTTTTAAAGAAGTACGTTGTTTGTGATCTTTCAGACCTTTTACCCTTATACGAGTTGAATTCCAAGTTCGCGCAAACTTTATTAAAAATTTAAATCTTTCGATGAAACTTGATACAATTTTACACCCGACATTGTACAAAAAGCTTTCTGGGAGTTAGTGTCAGATAAAAACCCATGTTTCGGAAACTACTCCACGGTTTCAACCAAATTTGGTTGGTAGTGCTACACTACAGTGCGAAAATGGGCGAATAAAACAAAAACCACGCCAACTCTCCATATATTGTGATCTCTTAAAAGTTTCCTTTTAGTTTTTTGTTGCTTTTTTCTTCCAATAAAAGTAAAGCTCAAATAACGAGACTTATTAAAAACTTTAATAGAATTGCTTCCAAATGTAGTAATTTGCTACTTTGGTGACATTAGTAAACAACTGATTCGAATATTGGTTTTGCGTATGTTAGAAAAGCCGAAGATATTGCAAGCAAGAATTGTTTTGCATTTCTGACGCCTACGCAATACCCCCTAGTAATTATGAAAGTGTTCATTATATAAGTGGAAGGGTGGGTGGACGGGAACCATTAACTTTGTAAATTTTGTGTTCTATGTAGGGGACAAATAGAAATCAATTAACTACAGACAGAAAATTAGTTTAACTTAGTTACCCAGTTACTTTTATAGACCCAAAAGATTCACCAGATTGATCTTATTCGAGCTGTAGGTAGAATTCTCTCATACATGTACATATATTCCAAGGTGTTTGTAGTTGAATATATCAAACTTAATGTTTACTGATTTGAAAAAAAATATACTTTAATTTTTTGTCTATAATTCAATCAATAATCTGGGTGCTTTTGTAGATTAGTGTAAAAAAAAGTTGTTTGCTGCTGCATTTATTTATTGAAATAATACTTATAGCATCTCCATTTTTTATCATAAATTTTGATTGATAGTTTCAAGGAACTGGCACACTGTGCAACATAGATTGAAATATAGTTTCTTAGGAATACAATTACTGTTAATAAAACAATTTTCGGATTGCTACAATAAAAATTTTTTGGTTTGGTGTATTTTCACGGATTGCAACATTCTTTGCCAGCACTTAGACGGCAATAAAAAAGAGAAACTCCACATGTCTGTCAACATTTATGACGCTGCTACGAAATCGACATTGCTTGCACGCCGGTATGTGGGCGTCCCGCCATCACTTGCTCTCTTTCTCTACCTCCCCCTATACTTCCAACAACCACTCTGTCAAGCTGTCAACGCGCCGCACGCTGACAGCTCAACTTTGTTACAGCGCAGATGATGGAGCAGCTGCCGAGGACATAAACACCGAAATACACTATGGCAAATTATTAAAAGTGCAACAAAGAAATTAACAAACACACTAAGAAAACAAAAACAAATGCAAACACACGTCAATCAAAGGCCTAACAGTGTGAGCGGCAGTTGAAGGCTTTATGCTATACTAAAGTCATTAAAATGCAAGTTTTATTTTTCTTCATTGCCTTGCTGGCAACACCCTTAGTGCGAAGCGAAAACATGTTGTCTACAGAAAAGTTTTTCTGCGTGTAGAAAATAATATACAAACTAGTGGGTTCTTAGTTGCCATTTAATGGCTGGTACACGCTTCTGGAATGATCAAAACAAGTTACTGAAAGAAGGAACACATTAAAATTAACATTAAATTGCACTTTATGTAAAGAATGCACCCTGTGCCTCTCCCGGCTCCGCAAACACTTGCAGTTGTCGGCTGATGCGCTCATTCAGCTGTCAAATTAAACCCACTTCATATACGCCACTTAAGGCATTAGCACCGCTATGTACGAAATATTTGCAAGTGCTGTCGCCCAAGTAATTTCACCGCATAAATAGGAAAAGTGCTTAAGCAAACCATTTTCGTTGCTGCGGGCGTAAAAATTAGTGTGGAAATTTATTTGTAAACTCTTGCATTTATTTGACAGCTGCAATGACACTTACGCAGCATGCGTACACATGTGCCGTTCCGTTGTTTTGAACGCTGAGTTTACGTAGTTGTCAAAAATCGGAAGAACAAAACGAAAGTGAGAAATTCACGGGGTGGTGACGGGCTCGTCGCGCGACACTTAAGAAACTTACGTAAGCATTCGCAAAAGCATCTGTCATACGTAAATGTAATTAAGTATTTGGCGCTGCTGGTGTATGTGGGCACAGCTGATTTTGACAGCTCGGTTTATTAATAGCAAATCACAGCAGCAGTTGGGCGAAAAAAACATATTAAGTAAAATACGAATGTGTTGCTGATTTCAAAAGTAATGAGCATCGGTTGAAGGAATATGTGAAAAGTATTGCATGGGCATTTGAATTACAAAGAGTCTTGGAAAATGGGAGAGTTGTAAAATTTCGTGTATTTCCCGAAACTCATTGACGCGCTGTCATTTGTGACCTGAATTTTAATGAGAAAACTTTGTTGTATTCCTTGCAGACAAGCATGCGAAGAGATTAACATAACAGACAAAGGCATTTCTCGTTTCAGCCTGCCGTGGCAGATTTGAACTTTATACGGATGCATTTGTATTATTGACACTTTCGGCACGTCCATAGATTTACATAATAATTGGAAATTTCTTAATCCACTGCAAGCATAAGTATGTAAAGAAGAATGTAAATTAAACGAAAACTTTAGCTTCGACGAAGGGAATGAAAGCCGCGAAGTTGACAAGCAATATCCGAAGTTATGTGAATTTGACATTTGAGGACGAGTAGGTAAAATTGTCGAAATGTCAAAAAGATATATTGTTCATTGGTACATTTACCAATACAGAATTTAGATTTATTGAACGGAACTTTAAAGTTAGTTAATCAGTGCTTACCAGTTCTATTTATTTGCTTCCCAAGACTGACCATTTCTGGAAGTCCAAAAGATATATTTGACTAGCAAAAACTTTATTATTAGCGCAGGTTTTTGGTGAAATGAGGGTTCTGTCTAATGATCGAAGCGTATTTAATTGTATCAAGAAAACTCTACTCCGATCTTATGGTTGAGGCTGCGGCATAGCTTTTGTGACAGGAGATGGCCGAAAAATTCTTGAAAATAGGATAAAAAGTGTACAATACCATTAATAGCGATATTGTTGGACCTTATATAGTGCTCTTTGCTATCGTCTTTAATATGATGATTGATTCATTGTGTTCGAAAACTTTAGAAGGGATGTAAGGAAAGTTTGGACAAGTCTAAATTATTTGTTAATTCAATATTACTTTCGACATTAAGAAGAAAATTTACGATCGATGTTTTATCCAGCTTTTGTGGGTACGTAAAAAATCTGTTGAGTAAAGACACTCCTTCTAATGGATATGATAGAAAGTTTTACATTGCGGTTTAAGGTACGGTCTCAGATATTTCAGAATTGTTAAAAGAAAAGATGTTTCACACGTTTTCATGTTTTAGGCCGGTCGACTGACCACAAAGATAGTGAGATATCACACCGTTAGACTTTTTCCTGTGAGGATATGTAAAATTTAAAGTCTATGCGGACAATACCGCTTCGATTCAGGTCTTGGAGCGAAACATAACGCATGTCATTCGCCAGTTACCAGTCGAAGTGCTCGAACGAGTCATCGAAAATTGGACTCAATGGATGGACCGTCTGAGACCTAGCCGCGACCAGCATTTGAAAGAATGTTCTTTCGAATGATAATAAACCTTCCCCATTAGGTTTGAAGTTTCTGTGCTTTTTCTTTAAAAAAGTAGGGAAATTCGTATTAGATCCCCCTTTATAACGATACAATACATAAGGTCATTATTATCTCACAGTGAACCACCAGTACGTGCTTTCCCACAGGGTAATCTGCTAGTCACTGAGTCTATTTACTAACACATATGTATACATATATGCATTTATTTACCAAATTAATTGAAAGTGTTGTATGGAAACTTAAAAGCGAATTCCGCTCCCACGCTGTGCAAAAAAATCGAAATAATCAAAAGAGATCGCAAAAAAAAGTAAATGAAAATAAAACAGACACACCAGACATTGAGGCTTAAGGCCAAAAACGCGCAAATAATAAACATTTACTAATAAATAACAACAAATACGGCGATACAACAAATCTATTTATTTTCGAAAATTCGTTTTAGTTAGACTCGCTGGGAGATCAAAGTCTCGGCGCCGCCCACAAAAGGCCTTTCATGTTCTATTAAAAATATTTCGACAAATTACTTTAATTTTATTGAATTTCGTATTCTAAAAGCGGCACTTAAAAGTAATTTAATGAATTGATGGGTATTTTAGTAAAAGCACGGCGATCAAAGTGAAATAATCGAGCGACTATTGAGATAACCTTGACTAAAGAGGAATTCGTTGTGAAAGCGTACGTATGTATGTGTGTGTGTGATAATGCTCTCGCATTGGCCGCGAAATTAGTACAAGCGATTTGCTTATGAAAATGCCCGCTGTTGACGGCTGATCTACGAAAGGGCCATGAATCAAGATGTTTACTTAGAACACAAAAAAAGTTAAGTAACTTGCTCAACCTAAAGTATTAGTAATCGTACAATTAGTATTATTAAACATTATTAGCACGAATTTTCGATGTATACTGAAGAAACTCATTGTACATAGACCTAAACGGCCACTCGGTTATAGTTAAGGGTTACCAACTTTTTCAAAATAAATATAAACAATTGAATTACTAAAGTAATTTAGATTAAAAATTATTTTTAGGGTGTTGCCACCTGTCAAAATCTGCTATTAAATAGAATTTAAAAGTGAAGCGAATTATAAAATTTTTATGAAACTAGAAGTGTTTACTGTTAAGAGTTTTTTGGAGTGTTGCCATCTGTTTAAAATTATGTAGTTATATTATATAATAAAAACAAATGTACATATATACATTTATGTATTAAGAAATGTAATAGGGTAGGAGAGTTTACAGCTGAACATTTTGAAGAAGGGTTGGCGCATATTTTTTCATTTAATAATGTTTAGAAACCTTTGCAATATCTGTATAAATAATTGCATTAAGCAGTTCATTTCCATAAAAAAAAATGTTCTGATACTTGAATAAGACCAAATTTTTATAAGATGTCAAAACCTTTACAAACCAAGCCCAATAAGCCTTCTAAAGGATCTCTAATACCATCTAATGACTTTCTATATAATGCGACATTGCCTGCGTCGACTTTATTACGGTACCCAATATCGGCAGAATAACGGTTTGTCTCTTTAAGGTTTTTTTTGAACTGTGAAAATGCGGACTTATGCTCATTCATACGGTTTTGAAGCCTGTTTAAATAATTTTTCACTTTTTGCAGAGGTGTTAGGTTACCAGGCAGCACCCCAAAATTAGACTAAAAATTTGTCGATTTGTAGTTAGTCTAATAGGTCTTTTTGCGATGCTCTTGAACTGAATAAAGTTTTTGCAAGGTATTTTTTCCTTAGCTACAAATATATAGTAAGACTTCTCCTTTACTCTCTTGGTTAAGGAGAACATGTCCAAAAATAATACTTATAATACTAAACTATTTCATGTGTTTATTATATTATTAAATTCCTGAATTTAAACAAATCCACTTAACGACCTTTGTCCAACCATGTATCGCCTGGAGTGACATTTAACAATGCCCAATCACCAATTGTCCATCGATATACATATGTATGTATGTACAAATATATCGAAATAGCGCAACGAACAGAGGACTATTCCATGGAGAAATGAGGACTTGTTTAAGGAATCAAAATTTAATAACAGTAATACAATGGCAATACAATAACAACCATAATACCACAAACTACAGGTCAAATGGACAGAAGCATGAAATATATACATATAAACACTATTTAACATACAGGGTGCAACATTTGAATTTGAATTGGTGTGTAAACATTGAACATTTTTGAAACAAAAAAGATATACACATTTATATAGATATAGAAGACACTTTTAATAATAATTTAAAATTTATTGGAATAATTTTTTTTCTAATGCTCCGTCGAGAATTTTTTGTTCGAACTTTTCGATTGGTTATAGTGAAAAAAGACATGGTCAAAATATGGCACACCCTGTATTTATACTAGCAATTATGCAGTTTGATACACATTCTGTGCTTACATGCCACATTCGAGATACGCATTTGCATTTCCATGGCATATTTAATTTATTTACCCATTTAAATATGGAAGTTTGCATGCGTGTGTGGCAAGCGCGTGCTACGTGTCACAGTTCATGCCACACCAGCGACGGACCAACAACACATATGCATATTTACTATTTTTCGTATCAATGCCGCAGCTTCCGTGTGGAATTCCCACATGAAATTGGGTGAGGGGGGTGGTGGCACTCATATTGTTGTTTTGTTGTTGTTGGTGAAAGTGTCATGCCGCTGCGCATGTACATATGTATATCTGTTCATAGAGTGTTTCGACGCGGTTGATGTCAGACTCCATATCACAATGAATATTTAATGCAATTATGTAACAATGCATGTGTACAAAAACAAAAAGTGAAATGCGCACACACGCACACACACACACATGGAATAAAACTGAAAATAAAATAAAAATTGTGCAAACTGTCAGAAATAAAATGCGAAATGCGCGTATTCCCCACAGGATTAAACGGCGCCCGGCAGCCGAAAACAATACCTGATATTTGTGTTGTTGTTGTTGTTGTTGGCCACAGGGCAAGCGCTGGTCATTCGCAGTTGGACGCGCGTTACAATTGAATTTATGCGTTGAAGTGTCAATTTAAATAAAATTTATTGCCAATTGCTCCAATTGACAAGTGCACACACACACACACAGACATGCGCAAATACAAATGTTGACGTGCTGTTGTTGGTATTGAGTCTAGTCCGAAGCGGCCGATACTCCGAGCGCGATAATTTGTAATAATTTCGCTGTGTAAATTGGCATGGCGGCGCATAATTTTCCACGCAAGTGTATTTATTAAAATTGTGGGATTAAACACAATTTCACGGCTTAAAATCAATTACAACGGCATCAAATTGATTTTTACTTATATGTATGTATGTATGCCTGCCACGAAGAGTATTTGCATAATGCCACTGGCGAAGGGACGACAAGACAGTATTACTAAGCATTCTGCGCCTGTTTGAAATTAAAGCCCCAAAGCTCCATCATGACGCCATTTATATTTTTGGGAGCCCAAATTACATAAGACCACGCTAAGTAATAGTTCATATGAAGTGGAGTGGATTCTCGCCAGCCAATCAATTGTGCATACAAAGGAAGTTATAATAAGTTCACTAGATGTAGCCTTTTAAAAGCTTTAAGTTACTTGAAAAAATTGTAGTTCGGTAAAGTGTCTAAAAAGGCTTGGATAATGATTATCAATCTCTTGGTTCAGTGCTTCCGCTTAGTGACAGATATTCTCATGCAACTGCAAGAATCCCGAAAGAGTGAGGTGTTACGCCCAGACAGATATCAAAGGTCTTGAAAAGGTACTGTCTGGTACTTCGACCATTTCTGGATGTGAATTGTATGTATTACCTGTTAAAGTGATGATCTACAGTAGCAGTAGCCTAAGTAATTTTCAGAGCCTCTTCAATTTTTTGTGTCCTTCTTCCAAGTTATTCGCGAGAACAAATATTATGTCGCCCCCAAACGGTTATTGGTTGCATGAAAAAAATGTTTGTCAAACGGGCTACTATGAAATTTGTTTATTATTGGTTGGTATTTGGAATTGTATCAGAGCCTTTGAGGATAATAAACCATATCTTTAACTATATCATATGATGGCATCTTACTTGGTCCAAGAAGAGAAGCTTATATTTACATACAATATACATATATGGAGAAGACAATCTGAATTTCAAATCGAAAAAGATATATTTGGTGTTCCCTACAAACCACATAGTCATTTGCATATTGACAGAATATAGAGATGAAAAATTACAATGTAAAAAGAAAGTGATCCCATAATCTGGAATGATCTACTGTCACAATATTGATCGAACCTTATCTCTATAGAAAGAAACAATAACAACCTCTATCCCTTCTATTATATCATATGTGACTACATCATTAGCGGCACGTTAGTTGGTCCAAAATAGCTTTGTTTTATATCAGGGGAAACTATGAGGAAACAATAAAAGAAAAACGTCGGCAGAAACAACTCAATCAGTAATAGTAGGAATGATCGATACTAATGTAGATTTACGGCGTGAAAACCAGTAATAATTTCGTCGAATGTTTCGTTCTATGCAGTTTTCTGTCCCGCACAATACTAAGCTTTAATAAATGGTATCTTCTTGTCTTAGAAATACTTTGCAAAGAACAAGTAAATCAAAGCAGATTTTTAGACAGTTTGAATGTCTAAATTGTGTACAGATTCAAACTTAAACTTAGAGAAATGAAAACTAAAAGAGTTTTAACTGCCTTTATATGGGCTTGGTGAGCAAAAATGCCACTCTTAAGCCAAACCACAAGAACAGGCAAATAGAAATCAAAGTCACAAGCAATAAACTAACAACTGAAGAGCTACGCTCAAGTGCCTTTCCATTCCAGTTAAAGCCCAAGGATTTTACAAAACTATTTACCTACCGACCTTCGTCTGGCACCAAAGCACAATTTACGTAACCAGAAAAAAGATGCAAAAACTTGCTCCACAAAATGGCAAATAAAGCAGAAATTTATATGCAAAGTTTTCGATTTTAAGTAGACAACAACAACAATGCAGCAAACAACACTTATTTTGGTCGAGATTTTGCACCAACAACAACAGTAGAAGTCAAGTTGTGCTGGACGTTAAAAGCGATTACAGTCTCCTAAGTATCCGCAAATAAATTGTGGTTTTACTGACTTTATTTAAGTTTATTGTTGTTGGGCAACTACTTTTAAAATAGTAATTATGATTATTGTTGTAAGTGTCTGCAGACGTCAAGAGCAAAACACTTTTAGTCAACAACATTATTGTCACTTAATAAACGCTGTCCCTGGCAGAGCCTTGCGAGGCAAGTAAAAAATGATAAAAGTTGAAAGTTCGGCACGTGTGGCGCAAGGACTGTAAAGACAGTATATTTCCGCATAGCAGCGGAAGGAAAAGTGTCTGAGAGATCAAGCGATTACTTTGACAATTAGAACAGCTGTTTTATGACAGCGTGGGTGAGCAGAGCAGGGGTTGCTAGCACTTAATTACAGGGGACTTATAAGCAAGTGCCAAGTGCAGAAATAGCAATAGAGGGAAATAAGGTGAGATAGTAAATACAAGAAAAAGCAAAATAAAATTGAAAACTTTTCAAATCAAGTTTTATGAACGTCCAACGCGTTTATGCGCCTTTAAGTATGCTACGGATAGCAAACAAATGCACTTCTTGCTATTTTCATGCACTTTTTGACATGGCAAACCACTTTATATACGTGCATAGTAAATTAATTTCATATTCATTGTATTTCTCTTTGTATGTATCTCCAGTTTCTACTCCGATTAATATTTACAACACGTTTTCGGGCGCAACTGGCCGCAAAGAATTTGCAGTCACTGCCAACCACAACAACAGAGTGACACACTTTTCCCCTTTTATTTTGCTTTTGACTGTTGGCATGACACGTGTGGCAATCTTTATAATGCAAACTCTCCGAGAGCAACATACGATGTGGAATAAAGCACAGCGCTCGTATATTTTGCATGCAAAGTCTCCACATGTGACACAGTTGTTGTGTGTGGTGTCGAAAAGAATGCGAAATTTGGTTGCCTTGCAAAATTCACATTTGCTTGTTTGTCATTTTCGTGTTGCTGCTCTGTTGCAACTTTCAAATTCTTAAAGCAATTTCAAGCAAATATCACATGTGCGAATTGTATGCGAGGAAAGTGCCGGCAAGAACGTGAAATTAAATGAAGTCAAGTGAAAATGATGTGATGAATTGAATGAAAAATTCATATGCTGATGAAAATAAAGCAGTAGAAAATGTGTTTGAAAATTAGAATTAGAAATATGGAATAGAATACTCGCATAGTATATATTGTGGAAACTGCCTGTTGATATCCTCCTCTTCAGTCAAACGCTCTCTAAAAAGTAATAACTCGAAAACTTGTTTTTGCTTTTCTCTTCGCTTTAACCTAGAAAGACTACTTAATGTTACTATGACGAGTAACAAAACAGAAATATGAAGAAAAAAACGCATAGAATCGTACTGAAGTTCCTTTCGTTAGATTGAATTTGATACTTCGATGAGATTCAGTACACGTTCAGAGGGTGATTCAAGTAGAATTTTACTTGCAGTGGATATTATTACATCAAGAATGTAATATGCTTAGTTCTCTAATATGCAAAGGGTATATAATGCTCTTTAGAAATCCATAATTTTAATCAAAAGATTAAATATTTCAGTTCACTTAGTGGAAATTGCTTATGTATGACGTCACAGCAACATTATTTCAAAGTTCGACATCATTCTACTCTATCATTTTGAATCAGAATGAATGAATTGATCAAAAGAGCTGTTAATTCCAATAACATCCGGTTCTATGTTACCTGAAATGACCCGAATTTTATTCGCCCAAGGGCTTTTTTTCGGAGATGTTCCCTGAAAGAGCTGTCTTCTCGAATACTAGCGGTTCGTTTAATAACTTTAAGATGCTTAGTGGTTATAGAACACTGTTGAGTTAGCTTTTAAAACGATAGAACTACCTGTTGTACCAATAGTTGAAGGATTTTAGAAATCTCAAACTACGTCGAAACAGCCATGGACTCTACGACAAATGAACTTATGAAAACTTGCGCTTTGAATACACTTTATTACTTCTCACCAATATTAAAGTTACAAGATGGCCAAGAAGGTCGGAAATTATATAGCAACAAAGTACAACAAAAAAGCGCCGTAATCTATCAACTCAGCGATAAAAGAAGTAGCAACCACTTTACACTGCATTATTGTTGTAGCATGACCGCCAGATTCATCGATCAAACATAGAAAAATAATCAATCTTCCCTTTTACACACACACACATTTTCATCAACTCTTATTAGATTCTCGCATTTCTCGACTGTCTCCTTAGCAACATTACTAGATTTCCGACCATCCTATCACCACATGAAATTTCCTCAAGTTGGCGTAAAAATTACTTGCTATTTCTTATAACAAATTCAATTAATCAAGTGCAAGTGCAAAGCAATTTCCAGCGCTGCGGCCAGCGACAGTAACAGCTCAAACCCCTTTACAAGGCAGCACTGCGTACCGCAATGTTGTGTCTATTACCGCTTCAGAAACTAACTAACCAAACCACAAAGCAGCTGATGTGATGGGGAGTGAGGGCTAAAGAGAGGTGCAGAAGAAGCTGCCTACTACCGCCATCAATAAACCAATTACACTTTCAGTGAACGAGCCAAGTCATCCTTTCTCATCAACTTGGGCAGACATATAATCAACTTTAGCTTGAAAATGGGATCATTTTTTTATATATATATAGTATATATGTATGTACACATGTGTATATGTATGTAACCATCTAGTGGTAGCCAAAACAGTGGCAACACTTGCTATAAAGCCAAAGAAAAACAAGCAGCAACAATCTCAACTTCATCAACTCAAGCTCATCATCTCTATTTTTGACTTGACACCACCGGCCGCGCCGCGACAGCCGTGGAAAAAGTGTGAAAAAGTTGCACCATTTCGTCAAGTTGTTGTGCCCAAATCGGGTGGTAACTATGCAATCAGAACCCATTTATGTGGCAACGTTCGCGACAGCGGAAATGAATGGACAACGGCTAGACACGCGCGCTCGCCGAACCACAGCCGAGGGGCGGACGTGCGGCGGCAGCGCAAACTTTGAGACAATGCCGTAAGGAGTAAGCACATTGTAAGACTGACGCAGCGAGCTGTACGCCAAAGGAAACCCATTATCCAAGCTGTCATTTAAGATGCTTCATTATTCTGCAGTTCGCATTCATTATTTTTCGACAGCGCAAAACGAAGAGCACAAACACAAAAGAGCATAGTGAAGCGGCGGCTTTAAAACTGATTGCTGTTCCTGCTGGCGGAGTGTGGGGAAAAGCGCGCACCAGCGCATGCAGTGGTGTGTTGGTGTTGGTGAGTTGCAAAAACTTTTTCGCGCCAATAAAGGATGAAACTTCATCTCGCAAGCTTACTTGTTGTTGTTCGCAATCCGAGTACTGCAGGCGGTAATGCCTACACTTTGGTCTGTGCACCAAGAACAACTTCCGCGACAAGTTGTGAAAACTCTAAACCACTTTGACAAGAAGCGGCGCTTGGCGAAAACAATGACGCTAAAAATATTGAACCAGAGTAAAACTAAAATGTAAATAAATCTCCAAAATATATTTAAGCAGAAGACAAACAGTTTTAGATAACAAGAAAAATTACAAAATATTATTGTTAAAAAGTGTTTACTGCAAATGAACAAAGTGCGATGAGTGCTCGGAAATACTTATATAGGAACAATGGAGGAAGTTTAAGAGGTGTTTCTATATGGTCGGGTCTTGTTTGGTTCCCAAAAAAGTTATTTGCATTCATTTGACTCATTACTAATAGTAAATTTCAAATCGGTATCAATCAGTTCAAATCCGTGAAAATATATTTAAATCGCATAAAATCAGTTTAAGGAGAATGGAGCCAAGTGTAGAAGTTCTCGCAAGTGAGAAAAATTCTCTGGTCGCTAATCATATTGGAGTTGCTAGAAACGATTCTCTCACATATGGCTCAAGCAACTCCCGAATTCCGGTCTTAGATCAAGTAGCCTTTGAGTATGCAAAAAAACATCCGTTTGAAGGCGAGCTAAAGTGAGAAGGCGAACATTCCTCGCCATGGTTGTATGGTGGGTTTGGGACCCACCAAGTAAAAAACCAATGAAAAGCACACAACCGCCTCGGATTAGATACCCCCCTTTTGAGTCCTCTTTCGACGAGTAAAGACCAAATTCTGCAAGTCTCTTACCATCCCCGTTGTGCTATATGGTGCAGAGACATGGACGATGACAACAACTGTACGAGTATTACGATGACGTAGTTCAGTGAATTAAGAGACAGCGGTTACGTTGGACAGGTCATGTTATACGAATGGACGAAAACACTCCAGCTCTGAAAGTATTTGACGCAGTACCCGCCGGGGGAAGCAGAGGAAGAGGAGAACCTCCACTCCGTTGGAAAGACCAGGTTGAGAAGGACCTGGCTACACTTAGAATCTCTAATTGGCGCCAAATAGTGGAATGGATGAACGACTGGCGCTGGAAATAGGTGAAAAATGCTCGAGTCAGTTTCAGTATGTCACAAAAATTTTAAGATCAGTAAAACCCTTAATGTGTTGTGGAATGTGGAGGTTAAGGCATGTTGACTTGAACTTATTTTCTCTTTGGGGCTTACATAGGTTTCATTTAAGAAAACATAAATATTTTCATAGAATATCAAAGATTATGAAACGGTAAAAATACTAAACCATTTCTTGATTATAGCTAATGCCGAGAGAGCACCTTAAGTACGCAGAAATTATCGAAGAAAAACAGTGATAGATAAAGTAAAAATAGCGAGGAAACTCCATCGTTGTTACTTTGTCCCTACGGATGTAATGAATAGACTATGAAATTTCTCAATTGTATCTGCTCATTACAATAGAGAAATGCACAAAAGGGAAGAAGAAAAAATGAAAACAAAAGCTTTCATGGGACAAAAAAGTAGCTTCAAAAGAATAAAGCAAACGTATAATTTATTAACTGTGCGTCAGGAAAATACTACTATATGAATCTTCATTGAATTCCTTTGCGGGTTAAGTCAGTTTAATCGCATGCGCGAGTTATTGTGAGAGAATGCAACTACTTTTTAGAAATATTAGGGACATAAAATGCTATCACAGACGGATGACCGTTAAAGCCGGGCCCAGTGATGATTGTAGTGAATTATTGGAGGCAAAACTTAGCATCGGCACCCCAGGTGCCAATGTATCACCGGTGATACACGCCTGGCCCAAAACGCAACGTGTATTTTTTTCTATGCAAAAAGTAGTAGATTTTTGTCGTGATCCCCGGTGATACTCTAGCAGCCAACGCGTTAAATATTATTTATAGTCGCCCTTACGGCAATTCCTTAAAGAACAGAAGGGTTGAGTCACCTAACCACTTCTTTCAGAGGCTTACAGCGTTCAGGTCCAAAGATCCAATAATATTACGGTTTTTGCTGCTCCGCTCTATATTCAACTGAAGTTAATGTGAACTTTGCCATCGAAAGTTTTTCACTTTATTTTTTCATAAAGCTGAGCAAAAAGTGTGTTGCATATGGAAAGTGTGGCAATTTAGCTGTCTAATGCAAGTCCATTGTGTAACCACTCGCCACTTATTAAAACTACTCATCAAAGTGATCACGAGCATTTCAAGAGGCTTAACTGATATCAGTTTGTAACAAAATGTGGCAAAGTAAAAGTAAACACATATTTGCAAAGGATTTGCAACCGAGCAGAGTTTACTCGTAAAAGCGAAAGTACCAGGGAAAAAAGGAAAATGCCAGCAAACAATGTTTGCTCCTTTTTTGCTTGCTGCCACCACCCGCCAACCAATACATTATTTTGCATATACAGTTAACTGATAGCACAGTGATTTCGATTCACGTTTACAGTTACTCCGTGGCACTTAAATGCGTTCATTCAAGCAAAACTTGACCCAGTTTACGGCAGTTTCTCGTATGAGTGTCCTGCGCTGCTTGCGCGCCTATCCCCTTCCTCACTCGCCTACACGCCCACTTAGCAGCTGCGCCCTCTCTATTTACGTAGGCCAATGGAATCCTTCAATTACGTTGTCATACGACGACGTATTCACATGCTGCGCGACGTGACGGCTTTCCGGGCGCACGGCAAACAATGCCACATATGGCAAATGGCGCATTGTGCCTTCGTACTACATACGCTACAGTACATTTAACGGTGTATATCCCATTTTTATTACACTTGCCTTTTTTTGCAAAAAACGCACACAATATGAGTTTCCCCATTTGAGCGCCCCTCTTTTATGTTGTTTACATTAACCATTGTTTGCTTGTTGCAGGACTGTGCCACAACGTCAGCATCGGCGCTGGTGCCTCGGTTATGCCGCTTTAGTGGGGCAACAGTGAAAATGAACGATTTTTCTCGCTATTCGCTGCTTCTTTTTTGTTGTTAAACAAAAATGGTGGATACGCTTCGGCCGCGCAGTTTGTTGAGCGCGTCGAGCTGTGGCGGATTGCAGTAAAACTCAGTCAGTAGGTAGCTCCTTAAAGCGCGAAAGCTCGCAAGACAATAACTTACACATGCATATATCCACCATATCTATGTACATATGTATGTATGCAAGGGGCGCGAACTGGTGTTCTGATAATGTAGTGGTAAATATTTTATGTGCCGGCTTGGTTGAAAGAATGAAGCGGCACCGCCTGTTGTCTGCTGCAATTGCTTTGCTGCGCTTCTTCAAGCCGCCACTGGCGCTGTAGTGGGCCGGGAAGCTGCTGGAGTTTCATATCATTTTAATAATGCAACAGAAGTACTGCTATTTCATTGTTTACATTTGCATTGAAATTGATTTCCCACTGCAGCGCAAATATGGAGGGCACGAAAGACTTCATGCATATTTTATTTTAATTTTTCTTCTGAGCTTTGCAATATTTAAATGATTCTTCTTATGTAAGCTAATTGCACCAACCATGTCAATACTAACACCGATTTCTGGTCTTATTATATTAAGACTAGTTCGAGGGAGTGGTTTCAATAGCGCATGAAATTTAAATAAAAACAAGCAAGGAAGGGCTAAGTTCGGGTGTCACCGAACATTTTATACTCTCGCATGATAAAGTGATATTCGAGATTTCATTATCCGTCATTTACATATTTTTTTATTTTGCTGTAAAATTAATTGGATTAGTAGCCACGCCCATTTTCAACTTAAAAAAAAAGCCTGGGTGCAGCTTCCTTCTGCCATTTCTTCCGTAAAAGTTTGTGTTTCTGACGTTTTTTGTTAGTCGGTTAACGCACTTTAGTGATTTTCAACATAACCGTTGTATGGGAGGTGGGCGTGGTTATTATCCGATTTCTTCCGTTTTTGAACTGTATATGGAAATGCCTGAAGGAAACGACTCTGTAGAGTTTGGTTGACATAGCTATAGTAGTTTCCGAGATATGTACAAAAAACTTAGTAGGGGTCGGGGGCACGCCCAATTTTCCAAAAAAATTACGTCCAAATATGCCCCTCCCTAATGCGATCCTTTGTGCCCAATTTCACTTTAATGTCTTTATCGCGAAATCCATAGATTACTGCTTAAGGTAGTAACATAATCTCCGAAAAAATTGTTCAGATCGGATTACTAAAAGAAATGCACCTGTGAAGGGTATATTAGCTTCGGTGCAGCCGAAGTTAACAGTTTTTCTTGTTTTCTGTTTTGTTCGCATGACATCTGTCCAACATATTCAATAACCTTTCAGTCATTGAGCAAATAACATCATATTTTTTCGTTGTTTTGAAAACGTAAAATTTTGTCACGAAAATTGATGATTCGCGGTAAGCACTGATTATTTGCTTTCATTTGAAGAAAAGTGCTAGAGAGTCGTATCGAATGCTTGTCAAGGCATATGGTGATCATGTGAATGAGTGGAGTGAAATAAAGAACGTGGAAGACCATCAAAAAGGTTTGAAATCGGCGTAATGCAAGCTATATTGCATAAAGATGAGACTCTGAATGAAAAGCAAATGGCAACCATGGTAAATGTTGCGCAACAAACTATTTCAGACCATTTAAAGGCTATGGGAAAGATCCAAAAGTGTGGAAAATGGGTGAAAGGTTAATTAAATAAAAGACAAATGGAAACCGAAAAAACACTTCAAAGACACGAAAAAAATCAGTTTTGCATCGAATCACTGGCGAAGAAAAATGGATTTATTTTACGAATTCTAAATTTAAAAAATCATGCGTTAATCCAGGGCCGGATCCAGAGTAGAATTTTGGGGGAAACTGTAGGATTTTGTAATTCATTTAAGAAATATTTAACTTTAAACTATAATTTTATTTTTTATACATGTTTCAACATTTACTATTTTACTAAACCTTTCTATTATTTCTTCTGGTTCCACAGCAATTTCGTAGTTTAGGTTGAGGAGTGCTAAGCCGTTCCATCTTTTTTGGAGCATCGTTGTTCTGAGCTAAGTTTTGATTCGGCACAAAGAAGAAACGGATCGTTCAGTGCTAGCATTTGTGGCAGAGCAGCATTTGTGCAGAGTACGAGAAGGAGGATATGAATCGACAAATATATATCCTTATCGCAAGTGCTGAGGCTTTGCAAGGCAAAAAGAACTTGTATTCTCGCAGTCATTTTCATTTTTCATGGTTGTTGAGAAACCGCTCCTTCTGCTTTGAGCTTCATTTTTTGCAGTTCTTTGTTTCCGGGCAAGATTTTCCCAAAATGCTTAATTAGGCATTCACTGAGTAGAGTTAAATCCTTTTCTTCCAAATGTAGGTTAAATTTTGGTAACAGCTTACTCAAATTGAAACCTACAAGATCTTCATCGGAAAACCGCGTTTTTAAATCTTGCATGACCGTGTCAATGAGTGGAATGTATGCAGAAACTCTGTAAAAGTCTTCACAGCTTTGATTGTTTCGATGACTCTGACGATCACATATTCCGGGTTTTTCCGCTTCAACATCTAATTTTTCAACTATTTGTGTAGCATTTAAAAAAAAAATATTAAAGCGTTGATTAGCATTCATTCTTCCAAATTGCAACCAATGTTGTTATGAAGTTTGATGCTTTCGCAAGGTCGATTGATTCGTTTTGCAGAATCGCACTAAGTGGCTACGTCATTGACAAAACATCACTGAGACAAAAAAAATTTCAATATTAAATTTGAAGTTGCACAGTACTGTGACTAAATTCGACGCTTTTACTGCAGTCGTTCTATTCTTCCATTCGCTTATTTTTGTCAGTACTTGAACGATGTCTGGAAGGGTGACTGTGAAATGATGAACGGCATCATGTCTTTGTACCCACCTTGTCTCACAAAGCTGCACAATTTTTCTGCCCTTGAATTAAGCTAAAACAGTGTTACGTTTCGGTCTTGAAACTTGGAAAAATGTTGTAACTTTTTTGAATATTTCAGTTATCTTTCCAATTAAAGCAATTTGTTCAATTTATGGGAAAACATGGTATCATCTCAGCGTTTGTAGCCTCTTTTTGTATTTTCTTTACAGCTCCGCGATCTCCCAACATAGCCATAGAACCATCAGTACCTATTGCAACGCATTTCTGAACATCCAGCTCCATATCTTTCATGTCTTTCAAAACCAACTGTCCTAACGCAGCTCCCGTGAGTGAAATCTCCTCGCGGTTGTTTTCTTCAATACTTATACTACTGTGATCAAATTGAAAGGTGAATTTTTAATTTATACTTCCGGTGTTTTTCGAAACGGTAACTTTTTTCTGTAAATTGATAGTACTGTTAATGACATCTATACTTAATTTCACGTCAAAATATTCATTAGTATTTGAGATACGCGTCGTTGTGTGAGGCTCTAAAAGTGCTCACTTCGCTTTTATTGAAGAAAGCAGTGCGATAATGCACCATCTCATACTGCATTGGTTTTTCGTGATCATTTCGCCACATTTTCAACTACTATCGTGCCGCAATCACCGCATTCGCCTGATTTACCTTCGTGTAACTTCTGGCTATGCAGCAAATTCGCATGACCACTCAGAGGACACCGTTTTGACTCAATTCAGGATATAAAAGCTGAATCAAAGAAGGCTCTGATAGCCATCACGACGCAGGATTTTTCCAAGTGCTATGACTGGAAAATTCGTTGGCAGAAGTGTATTGCAGCGGGAAGGGATTACTTTGATGGAGATGAAATGGACAAAATTCACATTTCAATTTGATCACAGTAGTATTTCCTTATAATTTTATAGAATAATGTTTAAATTGTTTTAAAACCGAGTCCCTCCATAGTTAGATATTGATTTCGTAGTTTCATTTATCGGGGAATAACTAGAATATTGCATACTAATAATTAAATCTATATATTTATTCAATAAAAAACTGTTATTTGTCTTAGAAAAAAATGTCAAAGTGCTGCCAACTAATTAAATTATCAGAGGGACAAATTTTATGTGGTGCATTATTTCAACTCTCTTATAAATAAACCAGCCAAGCACACTTTATGTGGGTTACAATGCTGCCACAACGAAGAATTCCCAAATGTCAGAGATTCACGATGACAGTGCAACGACCTTACATTGACCCATCGACAAACGACTCCCAATGGGTCAAATAAATCAGATAGAGCAATTCTTTTAACATTTAAAAGGATGCCGCAGCCAGAGCCAAGTGAAAAGAAATTGTAGTGAGCAGTGATTTTTATTCTTTACTCCTTAAATATCGGCAGTATTGTGGCAATCGTTTTTCTATTAAAAAGTTTCGTCAGCAAACAAACTCCGTTTTCACTGCTCCCTTTTGTGTTTGAGAGTTCGACCTACAACGCGCTGTAAACGCTTAAAAAGTTAGAGCTTAGAGTTGAGCGGAGTAAAGAAAAAATACCAATAGTTTCGCATGCAATTTTGTGTACTTCATTCCATCTGATTCGCTGCCACATTCACCAGCCGCACGGACATGCCTGACCTCAAGAAGCAGCTTTTGGGTTTGGTTTCCTTCGTTTCCCTACTTTTTTACCAAACAAGATTTGCGCAAAATGAAGTGAAGTGTGCATGATGAAGCATATAGCTGGAGAGTAGCGAGCAGATTGAAGATGGAACGTGCCGCAAACCAAATGCAAACATAGTTGAAATGTGTGGCCACTGCATGGAATAGCGGGGTTGGCGTGGTGTGAATTCACTCAGCAAATATGGGTTGAAGAATGCTGGCGCAACCTAGATTAAGCGAAAATATTGAGCTGTTTGGGAGTGTGTAAGTATTTATGTGAAAGCTCTGTGCAACAAATCAACTGCCACTGCAAACACTCCTCCATTGCATTAGTGTGAAATTGTCTGCTTTCAATCGCTCCAAATTCTCGTTACTCAAAAATATAATGCGATTGACCCGTCGACGGAGGTCACATGAAAGGGATGGCCTCCTTCGAATTTGGTGGGTGATAAATTTTCTACTGCAATGCGTAGTTTCCAATGCAAACATGCCAACAACAACTTATTTTCAGTGTAAGTGTGTTAGAGTTGTCAGCGTTGTTTGTTCAACAACGCTATTCAATTCACTTTAGCGACGCATACTTTTTCTTGGAAGATCTTCTTCTTATACATCATTTTTTTTTTAATATTTACTTATGAAAGTAGCGCTTTATTTACCTAGTTTCGGAGTTTGTATTGACTTTGCAGTTTTCGTCGATATCGTCAAGAGTCGTTCGAAAATTGATGGAGAGCTCTGAAGACGATTGCGACGTGCTGTTGTTTGCTTTTGCTGAGATTAAATTTTAAAGGCTCTTCCGTCGCCAACTTGAAGGCGCCAGAAGTGGAATGGTTGTGGCAGTTTGGTATGGATAAAATAATTTGTGAAAGCTTCAGCTATTTTGTGAGTTCGCATTATTCTGAAGTGGCATATTTTTATCAGTGGGTGACTGTTTGGTGAAAGATTTTCGTCAATTATTTCAATCTGCGCAAGAAACATTTACTTTAAAATGGTACTTTTTAGTATTATGTATAATATATATGTATGATATTGAATAAGTCCTTTACAAGCACTTTTAGTCAGCTTGAAAAGAAAAGGAGTGAATTGTTTTTACACAAGTGCTAAATTAGATACACCACTGTGCTGCTAGCTAAGTTTGAACTCGGCTCTTTGTAAAAACAAACTTATTACCACTTATTATCACTACTTTATCTTTAGCAGATCTGTGCAAGCTGTGTGTTAGATCAGCCGGTTTTGATGAATCTAATCAAACCCAACTAGAAAAAGAATTTCGATCGGGCTTCTAACCAAATATTTGCGCTAATATTTAGATTACTGTTATGTGGTGCTCTGAAGACTAATGGTTCTGGCTGCAAACACAGTTTCCATAACACAGTTCCCATAAGCTGCTCAAGACCATTCTGCTTCCTCAAGAGCTGTTTGAAGGAGTTAATATTAGGAAAAGTCTTGGAGCACCACCTATATCACAAAATCACTTTGAGCTAGCATAGATTCCGAACATAGCAAAAGGCTTCTTTTTTTTAGAAAGGAGGAGATTTATTAATATGGTAATAGTCATCACAGGAATCTTACCGCAGATATCTTATCTTCAAATCTTGGTAAGGTAGAATATACGGAATACAGAGCATGCGATGGCAATAAGTAAACTTAAAAAACTCCTTCGAATATTCAGCCTTCAGTTTGATGATACGGGCTATATTCCATGGCTTTCAATATGTTATTCCAAACAAAATTAGGCAGATAAGATGGGAAATAAAGAATGTGACTAAATCTAGTTGCGATTCGTTTGGAAGCGCAATCATTTTCTGTGACTTTTCTTTTATCCCTTAAAAGAAAGCAGCCTAGCAGACCACGGAAAAAGGTCTGAAAGTGCGTGCTTATAAAATATTTGATATTTGTTCAAAAACTCCTTCATAACAATTTTGAGTAGCCAAATTTGTAACTACCGGCTATCTGCTCCAATTGAGTCCCTTAACGTCTATGTTATGTAATATCAATGCACGTGAATATTTACCGCAAATGTCATTACACGCAAAGTAAGTGTATTGCTATGCATACCTACAGAATACGGCAGCTGGTATCAGAGCCCCCCAAAAACCTGTATTTCCGAAACATTGAGTCATCAAATACACAAAAAGTTCTGGACTGCAATCGTTGCCACAAAACAGCTTTCCATGTAGCGATAACGAAACACAACGCAGAGCTACACAAATATAAATATATAACAATGGTTGCCAACAACAACCACAAATTCGAAACAAACAACACGAGACATTTAAAAATATTTTTGTCAAGGATATTCCCACTGCACGTGTCTCCTGCGCCCGTCGGGGGTGGAGTGCTTACAGTACCTTGGGTGTTTCCTTCGGCATTGCTTGGCTTCGCTACCGTTGGGGTTGCTCAGAGGCGTCAACGGGTGGTGGGTTTACGGGTGTGGCGCAAAACCCCCTTTACCACACATTCCTCGGGAGCGCTGCCCTTGCGTTTGTCGGCTTGGTAGACATTCATTCGTGGTAGACGCAACGAATCGTTACTTTTATATTGGAATTATGTCTGTTGCACGGCGTTTATGGGTGTTTGTGTGTCTATGGTGCCAACCGGCTAGCCAGGGGCACTGCACTATCGCATGTTGTTTGCCTCGTGACACTTTACCGCTGCCGCTGCTGTTGTTGCTTTTTAAGGAATTCGATGTTTCCGTTGTTGCGTCATAACGGAAATATCGCACTGCAGTGGTATTGGTAGCACTCGCAACAAATGCTACAACAACAATACCGGCAACAAATCACTGCGCTGTGCCGGTGAACTGCATGCGCTGATAAAAATGAGAAATCTATTTCGTTTTTGCCGTCGCGTCGCATTCGGCGCTTCCTGGTTGCACGCGCTGTGCGGCAGTCTGGTCGCTTTCGTGACTGGGGGTTAGTTTGGTAGCGAGAGATGATTAAATTTGACATTGAATTGCTTGCGCTTTATTTTTTGCTTTTCCGTGACTTCCGCCAACTGTGCACATTTTGCTCGTTTCCATTTTGCGGCTGCAACGTCCGTAAAATCACTGGGTGGTGGCTATGCTGCCACATGCCGCATGCCTCAACCCTCACGAAGTATGTGCTTGAGGGCGGCCAATTCAAATCACTCATACAATCTGTCGTCGTAGACGCTTACAAGGGTCCTTGCATTTAAGAATAAGCAATAGCCAAGCATTTCAAGTCGGCTGCACTTAATATGTGCTTGTTGTTGGCATACAAAGACTATAAGGGTAGTTTTTTCACGCAATTAAAAACTGAATTAGAGAAATTAAAATCCACCCGACCCAAAACCGTATTCCAAACACTACACTTACTCAGCAGCGTATTTGTTTGAGGTTATGACAATATTAAAGTCTTAGTTTAACCCTGAACAATAGATCCTATAATCTCGACACAGAAGAGTCGTTCGATTCATGTCTGTGCGTGTTTGAGACCACAAAGGACCGATGTTTTAACTGTGCAAGAGGGATATCTAAGAAGATCAGGGAACAGAAATAAGCCTCGAAACATAACCTAACAATCCTAAATGTTATTATTTAGTTTCCTGAAATTGAAGCTATAAAATAGTTGCAATCATTCCATTTTATATCTAAATTATATTTATATTTTACTGATAAAATTCGAAGTGGTAAGAATTACATATAAGAAAGGTATTATACTTATTTATATACGGGTTTTAAAGAATTGCTTCTGAGAGAGAGAGCATATTTACGTCGACGAATCGCTAAAACCATGATATGCTTAGACCAATTTTTCTTTGCTTTAAATAAGTATGAACTCCTCGGCGTATTTCTGTCTTTAAACTAACAATTGGCAGGTCATAAAATATTGTCATGTAAGTGATGCCAGTGAAAAAAGAGTCAGCTGACTATTTGGCTTGCGATACATACTTAAGTATGTAGTTCTTAAAACTCGTCAGTCGAGGAAAACGAGAAGATTATTAGTAAGCTCTGGCATGAGTGGCAACATCGGTGATTTTTGAAGCCAGCTGCTTGAGAGTAGAAAAATCGATTTGGTCACTTCACTTCAATTCACTTCATTTCACTTTACTTCACTTCCTTCATGGCTAATACGATTACGGTGTCAAATGCAAACGTCACTGTCACTTTAATTAACGCAACGTCACCCACTGACATGCAAACGCCAACAACGACAACATGCACACACTCACCACGTAACCGCATTTAAGGGGTGTCGGGTATTTAACTTAAATTACCATCCCTTGTCACGCAAGCATGCGAATTGGCTGTTTGTCAAAGCGTGAAAATTGCGCCCCACTCCACTCTCCTCCTCAACCACAGCTGTGCCCACCCTTAACCCAACTTCATATGTGTATTGCACGCCATTGTTCGCAGCTTTTTTCAAAAGCATTGTCGGGCCTTTGTGCGTCACTGGATTTATTATTCAAATTTTATACTCCACCGAAATTTTCGTGCGCCGCTGCAAGGTTTTATTTGCTTTGCCGAGCTTGAGATGCCATAAAGAAGACCTTAATTGCGAAATAAGATGCGAAAGCACGCGTTGCGAGCGAAACTAAACTCAGCGTAGACAGCTGCCGCAGTGGCTAAAACACTCTCAAGTTTGTTTGTCTACTTCTCGCTTTTATTTGCACACTAAATTGCGTTTGGGGTTAGATTTGGTCGGGTGAAATTTTTCGAAAATTTGATTTTAATAGATGTCACAAACTTTATCACACAGCAAATGCATAGGTTTCCGGGCGACGGTGCGAGCGCGAATAGATAAATTAAAATTTGTTGAACAGTCTAGTTCAAATATTGTCTCACGTGTGTGTCTTAATGATACCCCAGCAGAAAAAAGAGGAAAGGCTGTTAGGAAAAAACCGATCTTCTGCCGAAAACAGGTAGACAAAAAGGAACTAAACTCTTATAAATATATGCTATAAACGGTGTTAATGGAGATTATAGTGATCTTGTGGTATACAGAAAGTGTATGGTATGTCACAAGGATTAGGGCACAATAGACCTAGGGTCACGGTGCATTCCTTAACTTTCATGTTAAAAGGAGTTACAAAGAAAGAATAATACAAACATCAGTCGAAACTGATATCCTAGCATTTTTGTGGTATGACGACTAGAAGATGAGTCTTACGATCTGTCCGCACTGAAACATAAACATATTTATAATTATTCTTTGTCTTCTGGCTAGTTGTTAATTTGTATAGTTGCATAGTGTACTCTTGAAGATGGAGTTAACTTCAAACGTATTCATTTCCAAATCCATTTTAAACGTTTATTTTTTTATTTGCACCTTTGATTACTTCTATGAACTTATGAAATAATTATTACCGAAAACAATGCAACAGCTGATTTATAATAGGGTGCCATTTTTCCTTGTATACTTTAAAAAATTGAACATTTCTAGGGTATAATGAGGCAACAATTTCATCGAAAAAAGAAAAGCTATTCAATTCTACTTAATAAATTAGATTTGCAGTTCAGACCAATTGTAAGGTATTTTATATTTAGGTGGTTTTATTGTGGGCCCTTTCTACTGGATACAAAAATCGTATTTTTACTTACAAGTGTACTTATTGTTTCATTAGTAGGGTAGTTTTAACGTACCTGCAAATAAAGAGAAGAGAAATATAATTAACTTTATTAGTATAAATCATTAAAACATAATCATAGAAACAAAAAATCATTTTTAAAAGTAAATGTTTGTTTTTTAAAGAGTTTTTAGCAAGAGTTATTACCTTTCATTAATATTTGGTGGTTTACTATTACTGAAATATAAATGATTTGAAATCATCAAAATAAATTTAACTATAATAAATTGAAGAAGTACGTCACTAGCGAACTTAAATTCGAGGCTTTAAGTGTGGTTTATAAAAAGCCGAGATTGGCTAATTTTTCTCCATAATATCTGGAAACGATTTGACCGTCTGAATTAAATATTCAGATCTGGTTCATTTAGAAATTCTAAACTTTTAAGTTCTTATAAAAATAAAAAAATACATAAATTTTTTTATTCATAACTATTCAACAAGGCAATGTCGTGAAGGATATGGTATACTTAGGGAACCTACCAGACTGCTCCTGCAATGGTAGTGTACGACTGGATGTAGAACAACGGAATTATGCACCGTGTAATGGTTTCTGTTAGTTATCTAATGCTTGCCGTTCAAGGAACTAGAAAACAAAAAGATCGTTGAAGGCATTCCTCGTTCTGGACGATGAAAATATTAAAAAAAGGGGCTTTTCGTCAGGCAAGTGATGGAGAGATGGCAAGAAAGCTCGACATCTCTCGCGAGTCCGTTCGAATGATTTTGGTGAATATTTTGGGTATGACACGCGTTCTTGCTCTACTCCTCGCGATAAAGCTGAATTGTTTTCTCAAAGAGTACCGTAAACAAGCATTGTAACTGCCGATGAGACATGGGCTTATGAGCTTGACGTTTTCAGTCGATCGAAGAGTTAAAACAAAATTCGCTGAAGAAGAAAATAAGTTTCGAGGACTGGAAGAATCGTTGGTATAAATGTATTATATCTGGTGGGAATTATTTGAAGGCGACAAAATAAATATTGATGAATAATTTAAAAAATTTCGTTTTATTTACGATTTCCAGGTACTTTTTGGTCACAATGTATATTGAAAAAAAAAACATAAAAAAATTATTGCAAGCAAAAAAATTTTGTTACCCTTTAGAGAATTTTCGGATCAAAAAAATTTCGGATTTATTTTAATCCAATATTTCTTAGTTCACTTAACTGGTAATACGAAGAATATTTCAATTGTGAACAACTATTAAAAAATATTTGTAAGTAAATTGTACTAGAAATGAAAGAGAGAGTTTTTATCAAATTCCAAATAACAAAATACGGCATAAGAAAGCAATAAAGAGTTAAATATTCAAAAGTTATGACCATAATTATGACAAACAACATAACCTAAAAAGTTGTACCGCATTCATAGTGCTTCATTTTTTAATCAAACGGTCTCCAAAAGTAACTGCATAAGGTGGAGGAACATTTAAAAGAGAGCAAGCAACTTTAAAAAGATTTTATATGTTTAAGTTTAGGTTCCGATGCTCATCAACTAACATATTTCTCCGACCAGGTATTAACACCCATAAAAACATTTCGGAGCAGAAAAGTGACAGTTCTCTTTTAATTTTACTACAAGCATAAATACACAAAAATGTCACACACGCACACACATACATATGCATATGTTGTCGAATTACAAGACCGCACATCTCTTTAGTGGCACGAAATGGAAATAACAACAAACAAGGCACGAAGCCAACGTCAGAACGAACGGCAGTCGCACAGGAATAAATAAAATGCATTTCGGGAAATTCAATTTAATTGGTAAAAATTTACACGTAGCACATTTGTATTCATTCAGATGTATGTATGTGTTTGTATGTATGTGGTAGGCGGTGTTTGGGGCATTCGTGCTGGATTTGTCGAAGCAGAGAGTGGGAGAGTGGCAGTATGTGAGGCGGTGGCAGGAGCGGATTGTTGGCACCATTAGCAAGTATAATTTTTCCATAGAAACATAACATCTTGTTATTATTGTTGTTGTTATTTTTGTCTCCGCACACATTTTATGTCATAATAATAAAGTGAATTATAGCATAGACGAGCATCCATGGAGTAGCTGTGCACAAACACACACACACATACTTTTAGGCGAGTAGATCATAATCCTCCCAAAAGATTGTTGTCATAATGGCAAAGCTCCTCGGCAGCCACTGCGTCCCCCCATTTCCGGCACCTATTACATGTTGCAACATTTTATTTTTATTGGCGTTGCCAGCTTGTTTTTTCTTCTTATTTTATTGTTTTGTTTGTCTTTTGTTTTCATTTTACGTTATTTCGGGTACTTTGCTTGTTTTGGTTACTCCTACAAAAATAAAAACTAAGAACAAAACACAACAACAGCAGCAAATGAATGTAGCACAGGCCATTCACTTGCCACAACAGTGCTCGCTACACTTGTATCCCTGTTGCGCTATGTGACACGAATTGCTTCATTCGCATGCCACGCACACACAGCCCGTCTCTGCAAGCGTGTGGGCAGGGGGTATCAGCAATGGCATGCGCTTGCATAAAGATTAGTGTTGTTGCGGGAAGAATGAAATGAACGGCCCGCTTGTTGCAGCAATACGTATCTTTGTATATATGCCGCAGCAAAGATGTGTGTGTGTGCGTGCTTTCCACTTAATACCGCAATGACGTATATGTTGCATGTGTTGCACGCTTAACATGCCAACAGTCGCTTAAAATTGGTATTAATGTGGCATTTTGCTATCACTCGCACCACTTTGCGAAAATAAACTAAGAGCTTTTGTTGTTGTAGCCAATGTGTACGTGTTGCTTTGTGGATTTGCCCCTCATAAACAATGTTGTCGCGTTGTGCTACAAATGCCTGCTCTCCACTCGCCTGCCATACCTACAGATGGTCTTTGCTTTCTTTGCTGTAGCTGGTATGAGCAAATTGCTTTGTAGCATTTATAAATAACTAAAAAATTTTTACGCCAGAAGACACGAGAGGTGACAATATGTGCCCATACCAGGGATGTTCCAAATTTCTGGTCAGAATTGTAAACTACTGAAAGCTCTATTTAGAATAGCTAAATCATTTTTTGTGGCTCGGCTCCAAAATAGCATGCCTAATACTCCAATTGGATATCGGATATTAGTAAATATTTACAAAATATTCAATAAAAAGCTTCTATGAGCTAACATAAAAATGAACTATTATTTAGGAAACAATGTGGTCATCCCTAATCATAAGTCTGTTCATAATTAAAAATAGAATTCCAAAAATCTGAATAATTTTGAAGAATTTGCACACGAAAATTAAGTTGATTTCCGGCTACTCCACGAAAAAGGTCTTAAATAAACGGTATTTCGAAAGGAGAAAATGTATCTTCGAATAAAGGCATACATATGTACCTATATTTATGAAATATTGGTTTTCGATTACTAGGAGACTCTTTAAATAAAGCACGCTATAAAACTTTGCTCTGTTGATATCATGCAAAGGCTTCTTTAACACAATTTTTTGCCGCAATTGTACATGGGACTACCTCTGCATAACTAACCTTAAGGAATAGGATATAATGTCATATAATGGTATTGAGTAAAGAACTTAAAAAATACCAAAAAGTAGCAAAAACAAGGAATCATTTTTATATACCAAGCAATAATCTTATCAAGAGGAACAACAATTAGACTTTCCTTTTGATGAAAGTAATTAAATGTGAGAACTTCTATTTAATTTTAAAGAAGAAGTCAATATGCTTAGGTATATTATTTTTTAATTTATCGTGCTTAAATGAAGTTGAAAAGCGACCTGAAATACTGGAGAGAAGTTGAGGCACACACATACATATAAATTTTATTAGAAAAGGCATAATTCAGAAATGTAATATACTCACTGATTAGACGAATACCCAATGGATCTTAACACTCATGGTTGAGTTTATGTCGTCTACATACATAAGTATACATATATACATATATATATATACATATATACATTTTCGTAGTTTCATATGTGACATTTCTGTACGACAATAGCTAGATAAATATGCGCATGTGTTTCTATTTATTTAGTACAATGTCATTTAGGACCATTGTGTACATGACACCTACTTACTGCCGTTATTTCGAGTATTCCCGAAATTCCACTACGACCGAAATGTCTTGTTAACTGTCAATTGTAACAATGGTCTATTGTTCTCACGAATCACGAGGCAAGCAAATGAGGTTCTGTGCACATATTGTTCACTAAATTCCAATAACATTTACATACTACCTGCACACATACATACATAAATATGTATATATTAGGTGTGAATATGTATTAGGTAAATACATAAGTGTATAGGTAAATATTTTTGTTATGATACTTTGTTTGCCTGGACAGTGCGAATGTCACATTTTATATGAATCTAGATGGTCAAATGTAGGGGTGTGTATAGAATTTTGGGTGCATGCGAATAGGTTTCGTATAGTATTTAGAAGGTTTCTGATTGTGAAAGGTAAACAGATTGGATGGTAGAACATAAAACTAAGGAAGGAACCGTTACTGAAAAAAATGTAGTATAAAACATAGTAAAATTAAATTTAAAATAATGCAAAAAACACATACATAAAAAAACAAATTAAATAAAAATGTCAAATAAAATATAAGATATGAAGAAAAAACATTAAATTGAAACAAACCTAAAATAAAATGAAATGAATAAAAAGTAAACAAATTAATTACTGTTTTTACATTTAATAAAATCGACATACCAAAATATTTTTTACTTTTCAAATTTTTGCAGCTTACGAAAGTATTTGAAAATCAGTTCCTGATCTTCATGTTCGTGTAGCATAAAAATTCTCTAAGTAGTTCTGAAATATCTTGTTGTTGTGATAATCCATAAAATCAGGTTAGTTCATGATATGTAGCCTTCAAAGTTAGTAAGGTCTGCTGTCTGTCACTTTTCATTTCTAGATCTCTAGAAACAACTCACATACGAGGCTTTTCCAATATCTTACTTTTTGGAACGACTTTTTTTTCTATATATGATTGTCAAAAGAGTGTTGCCTTAAAGTAATAATTCCGATATTTTTCGACCAAATTAATGTGTTTTAAAAGCAAAAGAATCAAAATAAAATTTTTGACAAATAGTTAATTACTAAAAATGTATTTTATTGTATAAAAATTGTGTCCTTAACATCGAAATTCAAGAGGCTCAATAGAAAAAAGTATGAAACGAACAAATTCTGGTATACAAAGTTCCACCTTACCTAAAATAATTCTAAAAAAGTTGGCTGCGGTTGCTTCAACATACAAAAAAGTGTTTATATGTTTTTAGCGAGTCTATTTTCATTACATTTACTTAGAGCAGAACAGAGCTATACACATAACAATCTATACAGCTACATCTAGCTTACTTTGAGACATTTCACACATTCTTCTGTTGGAGAGAGACTCAACCAGAAGTGCTGCAATATTTTATTCTGATAAATTAAGATTAAAACCGGCTAATCAACATTCTTCACGCAGCTTATGCCAACACCTACAACTCCGATAATCGGCACTACGAGTCTATCAATAGCAATAAATAGTAGTAAGAAGGAGGAGGAGTGCTTGATAAATATGCCACAGATAAAAATAAATAAAGTGAAGAAATGGATAGAGGAAATGCACAAAGAACGTTAGGCTTCGAGCGGTGAATGCGCGAAAAATGGCATTACTAAATAATGCAATTCAAATTAATGTCTCCCATTAGAGCAGCGACCGGGAATGAGATTAGCAGCAAAAGAACGATTGAAGTCAACACAATTCTGCAAATAGACATAAAAAATTCCAAGCAAACTTTCAGATCATCAACTACATTTTCACTGTATATTAGAGGCGCTGGTTCACCTATGAAAAAGCCAAGCGTTCAAAGTCCGCCAAGTCGATTGCCGATTGACTGCCTTCCAAGAGTCATCCGCCCACTTCCTTCTCCTTAATATATTTATATGCCTATAATGGCGTACAATCATATGTGGGTCTTTGGAGCTGTCGGTTGTTTATGCCACATATATATGTACCTACTTCTGTGCACATGGCATTAGAATGGTGGCCAATGGTGCCTACAGTCGTTTAAATGATTCAACAAAATATCCACTAATAGCAGAAAATTGAACAGCAAATGTGGATTTGTATTGGCAATGAGCGTAGTAATGGGTCCCCTACATACTCACGCCCACCAACGCGCATACGCAACACATACACATACACACGTGTGTATTTGCAATCAAAGTTGGCACAGTCTCAAGGAGTGGGTAGAAAATGAAATTAATCCCGCATAGTGAAGTCCAAGCACGTACCGCTGTCATCCATACTTGTTGTGGACCCATACTCTACTCCTTTGTTGTATTCTTTTTTTGTATTTTTTTCTGGAATTTGGCAGGCCTTTTGTTTGCGATTGTTTTGTGTAGTTTGTTTTCTTTGTTATTTGTTTTGATTGTGTTCTTATTTGCTTATTTTTTTCTTTTTATATTTTGTTTGTTTGCCGAAGTTGTTGTCTTATACTCTGCTGTTTGTTTTTGAGTTGTGCTAATATGAGTTTTCAATACGTTTTTCTAATTTCATTATCCTCTACTGTGCATTCCTTGCTCCTATAGCCAGGCTTACATGCTTTGGCTTCCGTTTGCCATTCTTCTGCACGTGCTTTCCGTTTCGATAATCTGCCCAAGCTACAAAACGAAGACAAAGTGGTGTAATGTAGGCAATTTTTTCTGCTAATACTCTTTCATCAAGCCACTCGCTTTTATACTGCCGCTGATACGTGCGTGTTTAGGAGAAGTGGAGGAATAGTGCGTCTTCCTAATCCTCTACATCAGTACAACAAGAAACTCAACGAACAAATGCTTGAATTTCTTCAGAACGAGTATTCGAGGTTCCTCGAGAGCGAAACTCCTAAATATGAATCAAACCATCCTCATTTAAAGACAGGTGACTTATATTGATAGAAGATCGTGGTAATGGCAGTGGGATAAGGATAAGAGCCCATCGATTTTGTAGTCCCCAGCTATTCCGTTATTATTTGACAAACCTACAAAATTTTCAGTTTTTTTCTTACGATTTCAATATTTAGGAACATTGCAAAAATTAGGATCCCTGCACTCATAAATATTTTGGAAATATGTCCACACTACCTGACAAAATAACACTGAGAACCTAACATGCAATCTCCTCTTGTTTAGCTATTTTAATCTCTTTTAAATACAAGTAGAGTAGAGTAAAGCAATACCTTGACAAAAGTCTCGTACTTAAGTACGACCCAGGTAATTCTAGGATTCTAGCTCATACAGCCCGAATTTCTCCATGGACCTTTTCCTCCTCCAAGTCGAAAAAATGTAGCTTTAGATATCTAATAAGGTACCTACAGCCTATTAAATCTTATTCCAAGATTTTATGGTTGATTTTTTTAAGCAGAGCAATATACCAATAAGTCTGTTTAAGCGAAAAAATAATCCATTTCACAGTTAATCTTAATACTTATTGGACTTAAACTTAGAATTTATTGTAAGAAATAAGCTTTCGAAGAAATATTGCTATCCGATTTGGGTACTTATACTGCTTACTTATTAATTTTACTTTTTTGTCTGTTCCGGACTTGAAGTACTTTGATTTGACATTGACTTTAGAATAATGTTAGCCATGCAAAATTTCTATATTTGGAGACCAATACTATGTATTGAAGTTTTAGTAAATATGTCGTTAACCTAAAAAATTTCTCAGCGACATTTCATATTGTACTGTAAATTTGAAAAGATTTGGCGCTAAATTCAGTCCCACAGTGGAAACATGTTATGAAACTAAAACAAGAGTATACGTTTTTCTTTTTTGAAAATACAGCTAAAATATACTTGAAACAACAATTATGCCTACGAACTTACCAAACAGGAGGATAACTTTCAGATCGCCAAAAAGCGTTCTGTGGTCGATTTATTTTCAAATTTATCTTGAGTGTAAAAGAAGTAATGAAATTATGAATGATTGCATATTAAAGACTCTTAAGATTCAATATAGCATCGCTGGAAATTTTCTTTCTTACAAAATATATACAGAGTTACTTTAACACGAAAGCCACTTTATCTGATTCAAAAAATTGAACTGCTGTTATTATCAAACCTATCTAACTCTGTTACTTGGCGCCTAAAGTAAAGCATCGCTATTTATCGGTAATCCATACAAGTCTTTCTGATTAAGTTATTACCACACTACACAGTCTGCATGTTTCCACGGTTTTATTAGGCCTTGGTTTACGCTGACTTCTTCTAAGTTGACAGCTGTTGCCTTCAGGCCAAACAGGAAACGAAGAAGGTAGCATAAAATTAAATGAAAATGTCTATTTTGCAAATGCGTGGGCTGGCATTTTACGCACCTTTATCCAGCTTTATCGAAAGAATTGACATAATTGGTATGTGTTGCCTTCATCAGAATCAGAAGATATTCCTCCTTTGCACTTTCCATATGCTTTCAGCTGAGCAGCATTTACCTGGATATACACTCCCCTTCCCATTCAATGCCTGTCAAACTACAAAAGAGGCTCATACACTCTCACTCCAGCCACAGCACCGTGTCAGCAGCTGTTATCTTCGCCGTTTTCACGCAGAATTGACCTACTTTCTACGAACTGTCGTTGCCATAGCATCACAACCCCACCCCCAACAAATTTCGCACGGCCTGCCAGATACCAAACATCTGTATTGCTGTATATGGAACAATTTTTCAACGCTTTTTATCTCTCCGAATTCTATTTTTGCGGAATGGCATGGATTCTGCGAAAATGGCAATGCCTGCATTGTTTGCGCTTCACTAGAGGAGCTTTGCTCGTTAGAGCCGATCACACGCTTCCCAATTGTTCCTGCATTGCCAGGAGTTGCTTTGTATGGATGTGTGTGCGCATATGCCATATAAAAGTTGCAGGAAGGCAGTGAGGGTTAGCAGCCAACATTGATTTCCGGTAACGGTTTCCGCACCGCACGTTTGCTGAAATTGGTGATTTGTGTTCGATTTCGACCGGTACGGTGTGGGTTGGTGAATGCTACGTCGCGAAGGCGCCCCAGGTGTATTGTGGTTGCCCATAAGTGACTTTTATTGCATGTTTGTGTATAAGTTTTGCCAATTGTACACTTGATTATTGCAAATATCTTAATTAAACTGTATTATTTTATTTGCCCATTAGATTTTGCGGAAATTGCTTGCAGTTGAGTAAATTCTTTGCGTAAATATATTTGGAAAAGTGGCGGAAACAACTGAAATCGTCTTCATATAACTGAAATCGGTAGCTTATAGTAGGGATGTTTGTAAGGTGGATTGCTGTTGCTTTAAATTGCATTATTGCCAAATGCAGTAATTTAAGGCACATACAATAAACTAAGCCTGGAGAAACATCTAAAACTATAAAAGAAAGTAAACATACCACAACTTTAGATACATCGCATTTGGGGTCAGTCTATAAAAGATACGAAACAGTGTCAACCGACTTACGCAATATAGTTAGAGTAGACAAAGAATTTTTCCAAAATAAGAATTATTTTGAAAGTGTAGAACGGCTAAGCTTGAAATATCAAATTGGCGCCACGTAGCGAAAAGAAGAAACGACTGGCGCGCTGTTGTTAAATCGGCAATAATCGCGTAAGCGGTGTCTACGCCAATTAAGAAGAAGAAGAACGGCTTTACCAGCGGAGACAAGCGAATTTTATATGACCAAGCTCGCAATAGGAACGAAAATCACTTCTAAAAGTAACGAATTATTGCTATTCTTCTGAACTATAAAAAATTAAAGTGAAGTAGTCAAATATTCGAATGCAGTATATTTTGTGCAAACCATAAACATATTTATACGAATAGAGGTATTTGCAGTTAGTATTCCGATCATGTTCTTACAGCCTGTTCTATCGAGTGCCAATAAGAATTTTGTGCCCTTCCGATCTAAAGTATTTTTATATCATAAACTTAAAATGTGTTGGCCAATTTTCAACACACACAAGTCGGCACTGTGTTGTAGACATATGTACATATGTATAAAAGGATGAATTTGCTTTTTTGTTACGTATACGCCATAGCATCCCAGTTACTTTACAATCATTAATAATCATTATCATAAAACCGTTTTCTCCCAGCACATTACATTTAAACGCTAAACAAGTAAACATATATATGTAAGTCCACAGGTCTATTTGTGCCAAGTCATTTCAGAAATGTGACGAGTGATGAATTTTTCAGTGGAATTTTTATGACTAAATTCCCGCACAAACGTTGGCGCACAACAATTTACGGCACAATTGTAGATACGCATGAACAACAGTAGCAACAAAAGCAATAAAAAATTCTATATGCAGGCAATGAAAATTGCCAGTCACTTGGAGACCAACAAACACACGGCGCATAGCGTTCGGGTGGCTGGAGGCAGTCAGTCGTGCCAATGTCAATTCAACCGCGCCAAAGCAAATAATAAAATTATCTCCGACATAATTCAAATGCATCCACACATTCGCTCATATTCCATATTATATTTCCTGATTCGCATGGTATAGGCGCGATGGTTAGGGGTAGGGAGCTTGCATCGGCGCACTGGATCTACGAAGAAACGCCAGTCACCGGCGTAAACAATCAAATGTCAACATCCTCATACTATATGATATAGTATACATAAAAGCAAGAAAAGCAACAACATCGGTGCAGAAAAGCAACAACTGCAAATTTAGAACAATAACAATGTGCTGTAACAACAACGATAATCGTTTTATAAGTGGCACTCTGAGGCGACGCGACGCCAGCAACACAACACTATTTATGTGGCGCGTCGCATGTGTCGCACAGCCGGAAGCAGGAGTTCGGTAAAGTTTGCGGTATTCGTAGCGCAGGAAGGCAGGCGGAGGAGTGGCGAAAGCATTGTAATTTCTAGAGCAGGAAGCGTAAACAAGCAATTTTCACACCGACGTTCTAAGGAGCATGGAGAGAAGGAGGCAGCACAGCGATCTTGGCAATCATGAAGGTAAAGCGAGAAAAAAACGGCAAGAATAAATAGCTTAGCAGAAGTTGATTGAATAGAAGGAGTGCAATACAGCACAACAGCAAGAAAGAAACGAAATAGCGGTAACAATAACGGTGCCTCGAGTGCCAACAAACTATGGACGTCATTCGTCATGTACAGCAATCGATTGCGCCGAGGGCAAATTGAAGGCGAAGGGAGGCTTACAAAAAGTTCAAGTACTTAAAGTAGTGCAAGCAAAAGAGTTCAATGTGATTTTGACGCGCTTGAATCCAGTTGAGAATGCGAGTACTCAGTCGGAATCTTTATTTTTCCCTCCATTGATTGTTTTGTGAAGTGTAAGCAAGTGGCTGCGCCGGATAGTTAAGGCATATGGCAAGTAAAACGCTACTTAAAGTGTCGCCAACTTGAATGTGTGTGCATTCCATCTGGTTGAACACTTATTGCAACCATTGCTACCTTAGCCGGCACAAGGACGACGCGTTTGCGCCTGTGCCGTTGGCAAATCCCTTAACAATTTACAATTTGCACAAACAAATGCTTCGCTCTTATAAATGCGTTACTTTCGATTTGTTGTTGTTGTTGTTTTATATACTTATATGGTATATTTTAGCTCAAGGCCCATGGCTCAAGCGGCAAAGCAAGTGTGTCGTTAAACTCAACTCTTTCGTGTAAAATGTGCTTTTATTGCGCCGTGCCACAAGTTGCTTGCCAGCAAACGGTGAAAAAATTAAAGAAAATAGAAACTGTTTTGCATTTTATTGCTGCTTTCGCGCCATTTCAGAACAAATCCAAACGCAGTGAAGCATATAAACAGGCGCTTTAGCGCTTTGTTTGTGCAAAAACTATTTTGCGGGATTTAAAAATGTAAATATTTTGAAGGTAGGGATTGAGCTTGAAAACTCTAAGGAGCACTAAATCGAATTTTTATTTATAAGCGCGAAAATACTTGAAAATTTTTGCCAAATATTACTCCTAAATTAAAAATAAGCAACCCATCAAATAATACAATAGAAGAAACATTTAATAAGTTTTTTGTTTAGTTTTACTAACCGCAGGAGTTTTTCGGTGTTTTTGATAATATAAAATAGAAGCAATCTCATTCACAGACAAAACTACATAGTAATTTTAAATCTTGGAGAAACTGGAATATTAATCGCGTTTATTTTCACAAATTTTCTATAATTCTCGTCATAAAGAATTGTACGACTTTTAAACACTTGTCTAGTCAATGGTTAGTATTGCATTTCTTGTATTGCCACCTAATTTCTTTATTTAAATAATCTTACAAACGAAGATTATTGAAAATATTGAAACTCAGTGTTCAGTCGAAATATAAATTCTCTATCACTTCGTAACATCTTTTGGCCGGCGGAATTGACTTCCACATGACGGTGTGTTATCTTACGTTTATATGGAAACTATATACAGTATTTAGTGTAAGTATAAGCATATTTGAATATATATCATCTTTGCTTTACCTAAGGCTGTAAAGGTTTTGCATGCTATGGAAGCCAGTGTAAATTTTATGTCACGACTATCTCTAAACTGGTTCAAAAGTAATCAGAAATGGATGCATCGTACTACCAATAAAGATAAAGCTTTCCGAGTACTGCAAAACTTGAGAAAGCTGATGGAGAAATTGTCGGCTAAAATATTTAAAAAATAGCGCTGCTAAGCGACCTACAGCAACTTAAATAAGCGAATTCTAGTGATTTGATAATAGACAGGTTGAAAGCAATTTTTTTGGGTCACCAAAATAGAATACACTTCTGAATGACTTTTTTCATTTCGCCTTTATATAAAAAATATATGTATGTAAATAAGTATATATCAATCATAGATCACTTACGTCGGTCTTTAATGCATTAGGCTCTAACTCAAATTCTAAGCAAAATGATTCAACATCCACATTTTAGACCATGCTTATAGGATCGGACAGCTAGCTGGATAATCTCTATTTTCAATTATTTGTTTGAAAATACCTAAGGCATACACTGAGAGTTCTTAGAGAGCTATATTGTAGAATTTTCGCGAAGAAATATCTCTTTCAAGGTACTGCAGTCTCGAGACTGATACCGAAAACTAGATGGTTTTCAGTATGAGCTCCACCTTCACTCCATATTGTATTAGACACACAGAGAATTAGACATACTCCAATTTACCGCAGTGTACACTTAAGAAATCATATGTGTGAGCGTGTGTGCGCTTTTTCTGCAACGTTTACAATTTAATTGTGCAGATCGATTTGCTGGCATGGTCTAGTGCTGCAACGCTGCTACCTCCTGAACTACATGCTGCCATACATTAGGCACCCGAGCAAATCACCTGCGAAGTACAGCAAGGAATATCCACAGGATGCTCGTAAGACGAGGCAAGCAAAACGACGCCACGGGGAACATTGAAGGCGAAACGGGTCGATACTCCACTTAAACGGCTACAGCATACGAGTACTTCGGTTGCTCTCCTTAATATCCCCGATTCAACGATTTAACGATTTACTTCTTTTACTGATTCATCCTTTTTGTGAAAACTGAAATTTTACTTACACATTCTATATATACAGGGTGTTGTTGCATGCTTGAATGTGCGCTTTGTTGTCAATCGTAATCCTTTAATGATTGTAAAGGAGGGGGAGGCAGAGTGTGTGAGGTATTCCGAGCAAGCACGTATCCAGAAGTGTAACTGTTTGTAGTTACATAAATGCATACATATGTACATATGGCATTGCGACACAATTTGGCAGCAGGAAAAAGGTGCACACCAACAACTCACTGCCAGGAATTGCAATCGGTCTATCAATGGTGCTCGCCAAGCAGATGGTAAAATTTTAAATTTGCAAAGATTTGTATGTGCATACCTTCGGTTACCTTTCAGTTTGTACATATATATATACACTGTACAAAGATACTTACATATATGAATCTCAAAAAAGGTTGTGTTGCATTAGGTATTTGGATTGTTGGTGTGATTGTTCCGCTGACAGTCACATTTGGATATTCACACGTATTACCTTTCGATTACTTTAATGGCAAACGGCATATCGGAAATCTGGGTAACGGTAATGCTTTGAATGGCACCGCAATCGGCATTCCACTTTCGTTGTAAGCTTTTAAAGGTGTTTAGAGGACAGGCCAATAAGGATTTTGAAACATATGCTCGTTAATGCAGTACGGGTTGATAGATAAGTCAGTGGCTTTTGCGTTAGAATAACAATTTATTTTTCAAGCATCTACTCAATTCTGAAAACATATTTCTTTACACACAGTGGCTACTTTTGCGACTCAACTACTCTGTCGATAGGTCTAAGGTAATGTGAGACCCACCTTTCACGGTTTAAGCCAAAGAAAAATCTATGATATTAAACAAAAAAATAATCCAGACATAAATCTCGAGAACTATATTGGTGATCATACCCATTCGATAGTTTCGATGTGTACCAATATTATTTACCGTTATTAAGCGAGGTAAAATCACTCCATATACGGTTAGTTATTGTGAAATATTTATTTCCAGAGGTAAAAATATTGCACTAATGCTTTGACGAACCCAAGATATCATGTCAAATGTAATATAGTCGCTCTATTGATATGCCAAAACATTCCCCAGCGTTCTACATATTAGATATCGTTCCGCGACAGTCGGGTCTAAGTAATCCGAAATAAAACTGACTCGGCAACAACACTCAAACATATTTAGGTAACGCTGATTTTAATTTTTTACAATAATAAAAACTTTCGGTAGTCTATTGACTGTAATTGCTAAGAGCAGCGTTGCATTTAAAAACAATGACTTACTAAACTGCCCACGTGGTTTTTATATATATGTAAGTGCATACTCGACAAGAACAACTCAAGAGAGAAGGGCCATTATCCCACCTCGAATACGCTGTCAAATAGATGTTAGCCTGAAATAACTTTCGCAAACATTAAATGTCATTGATACCGTTCGTTTACTGTTACATTGCAAAAGTCAGAATATTACGAACGGATTAAATTTGAATTGAATTGTTCAGCGTCATTTGACATTTTCACCTTGACAATCATTTAACTATATAGGAACTCACCGTTTTAACGGATGTGAAATTTTACGAGGTTAGTCCATAAAGTATTACGAATTTTAGTAATTTTTAAGATGTTTTTTTATTAATGAAAATATAATATTTATTAATAGTATTGTCCCCGTCAAAATGATCATCCCAGGAAATACACTTCTGCCAGCGTTTTGTCCAATTTTTAAAGCCCTTAAAAAAGCATTTTTTGTAATCCAGTGCAGCTCCAGGGGGTTGGTTGCGGGCTGGCCAACGTAACCCTTGTTTTGATCGAAAGTGGGCAATTAATACCTTTGGTTCCTCAGCGATTTCTCTCATGGTGATTCGACGATTTATCAATACTATTTTCTTCACTTCTTTAACGTTTTCGTCTTTTCTGGACGTACTCGACCCATTTTTCCAAAATTCTGCGATTGCAGATGTCAAAATACTAAAACAATATAATAATCAATATCTCGGAGGAGGTGGTTGGTATTCAGTACATACATATATATCAAAGAAATATAGTAGATGAAGATTGCAAATGAAATCTTACAGAAGGATCTGAACATACATACATACATATGTATATCATTTGCCTGTATTAGTCTCTTCGAAAACACCTATAAAGCACAATAAAACGAAAATGTACTTCTAAAGCTCGTCAACCGATACTGAGTTTCTCCTTAACAATTAGCTGCATGAAAATATGTTGGTACATTCTGCATTATAGCTTGGTTATCCGCAAAATTTTTTCTTACTAATATTTTCTTTAAATTCTATTGCTCTTCATTCTTAGTATTCCGTAGAATCACTACATTTTCATAGTTTCTGTTATTTTTTCTCCCTTCATCCTAAAGTATGGACAAAAAGAAATCCCTAAAATTCATTAGGACCCAAAAGCTTCAACAACATGGAAAAGAAATATATTTGAGTATTTTCTTGGTCGATTTATGTAAGGAACATTATATGGAATTATCTACTAAAAAAGGCCAAGATGAACATAACGGCATTCACACAACAATCTGGCTTACGATATCGGAACACAGCAGGTTTTACTGCCAACTCGCCACCATTACTCAGAGAACAACCAACATGATTCTATAAATGTCCTATTTTCAACATCTCCTGGGTCAGCAAATGCATAACGGATATTCGATATCGAAGGTATATCGGCAAAATGTTTCAAATCGCACCTGTGTTTTTTGCAGAGCTTGTGGCGAGTTCACACGTTTCAACTTTTAACGAGCAGCGCCAATTCGACAGCACTGAAAGCATTTAAGTTGCAAAAGCACAGGCAACGGTAAATCTTTATATTTTTTTCCAAATGTTATATTTCGGCAGCGTTTGCTTGGAGATCACCACAACTGGCGCGGTTCGTGTTTCACACTCAAAACTCGGTACGATAGGGTGCATATGTACATATGTACTATATGTATATGGAGCTTGCTTCATGGTCTCGACTAGCTATTGCTGGTGTGTGTGGTGTCACACATTTGCCACCTTTTCGGTGATTTTTTAGAAGGTGGCAGAGATACGGTTAGAATATATGTGCGCATTCGTGGCAGCAGTTTCTCGTAAAATTTTAAGCCACCAATGTGGCATGCAACTTTTCGAAAGCCCACACAAAAATTCTCATATTTTTAGCTTTAAACTTTAAAGCGTTGCGGTGATATTTAGACCAGCAGCCAAAATCGTGCATTTATTCAAAAAAGTATTTTCGAAAGCAAATAGGTGGCAACTATTTATTTATATGTGCAAATTTAAAAGTTAACAGTATAGTTGGAAGCCACTCTACAATTTCACTATGGGGGCAAATCCGTTTAGGAAAATTGTCAAATGAAATACGTGACTTTTTCGCTGAGACGACGGTTGAAGTCAACATGGTAAGAGCTTGACGGACGGGCGCCGGCTGTGTGCTTGCGATAATAGAATTCGCTTTTGATTTAACGTACGGTAAACGAACGGTAAACGCATGATAATAGGGCGACAATTTAATGCCACTGCGACATGTCAATTTTCAGTTGGCGTCAAGTGACAGTCCGTTTAAGCTGCTCGCTGGAAAAGCACAGTAAGCGCGTTTTTGAGTCACTGTTCAGTACTCTTTAATGGTGGCGTGTGTGTTCCTGAGATTTATATAGTTTACATAGCAATTTTTTTACTTCGGTGGAAATTATAAAATATAAGCACTATTGTTCTTGGTTAATAATTAGAAGCCTCGCGTTTTGCTTCCTGCTTATTATAAACAGGATATCTGCAATTTGAAGTTATAAAAGCATTTCTGTGCTAACTCTTTACCGCTATGGGTATACGAAATAGATTTCGCACAGAGAGTTATTCATAAAGAAACCCCAGAACTTCCTTAGCGGTATATTGGTTTTTAGGATTTTTCATTGATGTTCTTCATTTTAGTAATTGTTTCATAGATTGGAATCATCTTATGGATAGTAGAAATAATTCAAAAAGATAAACCTCTGGTTACTCATAACACAATAATGTGATAAATTCATAAAACTTTCCGAAATTCTGTAGTTCTTAAAGTTTTCTCCGAACAAATAAGAAATTTGGCAAATCTCGTAAAGCTACCTTATTAAAACAGTGTTCCATCCAAGGTCTTAAGTTTGATGGATTAGCTTGTATGGCAGCTATATACAAGTGGGCCACTTTAACCTGATAGCGGCGGTTCTCACAAACGTTTAGGTTCGTGGGTAGCAAAATATATCTGCAAAATTTCAAAGCGATATCTGGAAAACTGAGAGTCTGGTTCTCGTATATATAGACGGGCAGACAGACGGAAAGGCCAAATGAACTCGTCACGCTGATCATTTACATTTGTATGTACATATATGGTCTGCGACGTTTCCCCCTGATAAGCTACAAACTTCGTGGCTGACTGAATCTATCCTGTTCTGGGTATAATAAATTGAGTACCACTGATCCAACAAACTCCGACAACTAATTGCGCATACTGTTCCTCATTTGATGGATAATTACAATAACACTCAATTAGAGGCAAAAATTTTAATTATTTCAAAATTCGTAGAGAATGCACTGGAAAGTACGAGAAAGTGAATTGAAAGCCAAAATAACAAAAATGTGAATAAATATGCACGAGATGATAAACCACTGATTGAAAGTATGAACACACACACATATATACATATATATGCGTCAGTATATGTGCATAGCATTTGAAGCGTAACAAAGTGTGATGAGGATGGACTTTGGGAGCGTTGTGTAGGCAAATGGTTAAACTCAAAATAACACCAAGCGTATACGAGTATTACAATAATAAATTATGCACGAAAGTAATCAATCACTGTCAGTTGCGCGTTAACGAAAGTAACAATAATAATGAAGCATTTCATATACATATTTGTACATCAGTACATGTATGTAATATGTATGTACATGAGTATATAAGTATACGAGCATATACTTGCTTGGGCATACAGTGCTGGTTAAAATAATAGAAACGACATTTGGACATTTTTAAATCGCTATTTATTTTTTTACATTTAACGGGTGTTCCAAGTAGATGTACATACTTTTTTCCAAAAGCCTTTTTTGACAGATCACGCATGAGTCGTGCCAGGCTTTCCTGTTATTTTTGTTTTGTATTGTTTGGCATTTCATCATGGAAAGACTTGAACCTTACTTACACATCGTTCAACTTTATCACGAAAATTCACTTTCTGAAAAGAATGTTTATCGCGCGCTTCTCTCAACTTATGGTCAACATAATCGGCATACTGAGCCTACTATACCCAACACCATAACTCATCTTGATACTTAGCATTCATTATTAGATAATACTCGACCGAATAGACCACGTCCAGGACGCTGAGAAGAAAATATTGCGGCCGCCTCTGAGAGTATAAACGAAGACGATGGAGAGTCGATTCGGCCCCGTTCGCAACAACTCGGACTGACGTATGGAACGACGAAGCGTACAAACTATTGCTTCTACAAGAACTGAAGCCGCTCGACTCAGAAAATAAATGCCAAAGAGTGTCCTTTCGAATGATAATAAATATTCCCAATTAAAATTGAAGTATCTGTGTTTTTTTCTTAAAAAGTAGCAACCCCGAAATAGATCACCCTTTACAAACTTCTATACTAGTGGGATATTAACACAGAAGTGGTTGTCTTACCACTTTTCTTTTTGCCACAACTGTGCATATGTTACTATGTTTTTATCCACATACATATGTATTTCGTACAATATCCAATGTGAGCATAGCAATAATAGCCTATTACCGAGTAGATTTAATCAATTATACAATATATAAGCACGTAAAGGCCATCTATGGATAAATATTTATGTGTTAGAATGCACATAAAAACACTAAAAATATGTAAACGCAATGGAAGTCAGGCGCTGTTTTGACACGATCTTTCGGGGCCATTGGAGGCTAGCGTAAGCATTGAGTATATATAATAAATGTTAGTACATATCTATATCGGTATATACATATTTGCTTATATACACAAAAACACAGCTAGGGGCAACTCCACAGCATCAGCAACAAAATACGTACATATGTAATTGTTAAAGCCTTCAAATTCATTGCGCGCTTTGATGTTGGCTTCGCTTTGGAAGCGCTTTTCCAGCACCGTTTGCCCGCCAGTCCGGCTGACGAGTTTTGGTGTGTGAGCAATTTCGTGTTTTGCTATTCATTAAGCGTATTCTTCTAAAACTCTCTGCGTACGCTTGTCAGTTGTTGTTCATTAAGCAGCGACATCATTAATTTCAAAACATTTTTTTCCAATTTTTTTCATATTCATATTTTATGCCTTCATGGCTCCCTGTGGGTGTGTGAGTGTAAGCTTGTATGTGTGTTCAGACAATTTGAACTCGAAACGATAATTTGTGGTGCCATAATTGAAAAATGCGCCATCAAAAGCGTCATAATAGTCTGTGAACGCCAACCGCCTCACCCCCTGCCGGCCAAATCACCCTGTAGCGCGCCGCGCAGGCATGAGTGTGGCACAAATTCAGCGCTATGCATCTCGTGGCGATCGCGCCTCACACACTTTCCCCTCCGAGCCAAAGCTGGCCGCGGCACCAAATTTTTTTAACCGCCACCGCGCGGGACGGCGCGTTTTGTCATTTTGACGTTTCGCTTGTGCGCGGGCCGCACGTAACAGTGTTGCCGCAAAATTATTAATTTTTTTATTGTAGAAAAATATTGTTGCCGATTTTTGTGCACCTTTTTTGTGGCACTTGTTCGCACATGTGTTTCGCATGTTAAATAATTGCGTATAATTTTTCGCTTCAGCTTTTATATTCGCGTTAATGTAAGCGCAGTGTGACTATTGTTGGTGGCATGCTGGTTGTGGCAGTTGTTTTTGCTTCATCGGTGCTTATAACAGTGTAATTTTGATACTTGAAGTGCAGTTCTCGGCGTTCGGGCCGCCAAATAGGTGAAAAAACGGTGTCTAGGCGTCTGTCGTGCTGACATTCTGATTGTGACAAGTGTGTGCTCTTAGCACTTGTTGCAACTCGTAATTGATTACAGTTGCTTTTTGCGCAATTTCGCTGCTTTTTCGTTTTTGTGTTTTTAAGTAGTTTGGTTTGTAAATTAATGCTTGTCGTTTTGTCTCGACTGAAGGTGCCCACGTAAACATATTTTTATTGCTTTTAGCGCCGTCCCATGAATCGTAATTTATTTGCTGCAGTTTCACTCTGCCTTAGCCTTAGTCTTCATAATGTTTTTAAGAAATAACATCTAATGAACCACAGTTCATAATGTAATACTGCATTGTGACAAAAAAGTACCCAGTTATAGTTGGTGGTGAGTTCATAAAGCTTAGGCTAGGTGCATGGAAATGAAACTATTTTAGAGGCTCTCCTGACGAGATAAAGACTATTGTCATTGCACTTTGACTATTCAGAATTCCAATTTGCAACAAGGAACATACTTGACTGCATCTTTCTACATAAGTTCCGTTAAGAAATGATATTCGATTCAACGAATTTAGGATATAATTTTAGGTACATATGTATCTACTTATATATTTAAATCGATTTACCATATAAAACTGACCGTTTGATAATACTTATGTAAGTATGTACGTACATATTATACATATTCACTTAAAAACTGTAATCTATCCCAATAAACAAACAACCATGGATGTATGTAGAGCATGGTCCGAATCGAAATTTCTGCCAGATCTGCATTTCCTTTGAACAAGTTCTTTTGTACTGAATTCACTTTTTTTTATTTATGCCAATGGTGCAGTGAAACTTCTTCTGACACACTATGTAGTAAAATGTATTACATGCAACGAAATTGTGTTACGTAACAAATTTGCGTCACGTAGTTTCAACTGCAACTGAACCGATTTTAACACTTGTTCTTGATTGCTCACTGTAATACTCGTACGAGAACTGTTGAAAGATGGTTGCCACCCGTATAAAAAATTGTAATAATTTTAATAAGTCAAAAAGAAATATTGCAACATATATGTATGTATGTAGTTATCAAACTGAAAAAATATCTGTATATGGAGGAAGATTTCCCACCTGCTTAAACTTTTTTCGTTAACGTTAACTTCGGTTACACCAAAAATATAATCCCCTTAAGAGGTACGAACATAAATGGTATAAAAATACATATATTATCCTTGGCTTCGAATAGTCAGTTTGTATGGTGTTCTGGTAGTTGAAGAGCAAGAAAAGTATGCACTCAAAGTTGCAGATCGACATTTCAAGAACTGAAGTACTAGACAGACGGACGCGACTAAATTTAGTCCATCACGCTGACCACATACATACTACTGTGCTGAATGGTGACATTTGAATTTAAACTACGCGCATCGAAGGATTTGGGGAATTATTTCTTTTTTTAGGTTGGTAGTACTGTCAGTCACATTTATGTCAAATTTCATGTCAAAATATTCATTAGTGTTTGAGATAAGTGTCGTTTTGTCAGCTGATAAAAGTGAGTTTTTCATTTTTTGCGATGTCGAAATTTGTTGAGCAAAGAATTTGCATTAAATTTTGTTTACGGAATCAATTTTCTGCTGCGGATACGTTGAGGATGGTGCAGAAAGACTTTGGTGATGAGGCTATGTCTAAAAAAATGTTTACAAGTGGTATAGTGAGTTCCAAGCCGTGAACGTGTCGAAGACGAAGAGCGTCCAGGGCGACCATCAACATCAACCGACGAAGCTCACGTTCAACAAAGCAAAGATATGGTGTTGAAAAACCGTCGATTAATAATTAGAGACCTTGCTGATGAAGTTGGCATATAGAAAGGCTCAGCCAATACCATTTTGAAAGATTTTTTGGGCCTCAAGCGTGTCAAATCTCGACTGGTACCGAAAACACTGAATTTTTTGGAAAAAAGGCGTCGCGTTGAAGTGTGTGAAATGATGTTTTCCGACTACCAGGGTCATGTAAGGCATTAAATGGCATGAAAGGCATTAAAACTGGCGATGAGACTTGGATCTATGCTTACGACCCCGAAACAACCGACCAATCGAGCGAATATCGTGCCAAAAGAGAGCCGAGAAAAAAATTCGCGCCAAAGTCGCTCAAAAATCAAGGCCATGTTGACTGTTTTCTTCGTTTATCGTGGTGTTGTGCATTATGAATTCCTTCCAACCGGTCAAACAGTCAACAAGGAATATTATTTGAACGTTATGCGTCGTTTGCGTAACGCTATCCGCCTAAAAAGGTCGGAATTGTGGAAAGACAATTCTTGGTTTTTACACCACGATAATGCACCATCCCATACTGCCCTTGTAATTCGTAATCATTTCGCCAAAAACTCAACCCATATCGTTCCGCAACCACCGTATTCACCTGATCTGGCGCCGTGCGACTTCTGGCTGTTCACCAAGCTCAAAAGACCGCTCCGGGGATATCGTTTTTATACGATAGAGTAGATTCAAGCTGCAGCGAAGACGGAATGAAGGCCATCCCGGAATGTGGCTACAACAACCAGTGTTTCGAAGATTGGAAAATCCGTTGGCATAGGTGCATTGCATCGGGAGGGGATTACTTTAAAGGGGATGAAATTGATTTGGAAGAATAAATAAAGAATTTTCAAAATAAATACAATGTCACCTTTTTTGGGCACAGTAGTATATCCTTTATAGGCCAGCAGAAATCTTGTAAATAATCGCTGCAGAGCGACCAGCAGTACTATTAAATATGAACAACGCTTGCCTCGAAGCCTGATTATTCCCTGAACCCTGGAAAAACAACGGCTGGTGTTAATCAGTGATGGAAATGGAGATTCCAACGTGGCATCAGCATACCGTGCTCTACATGATACATAATTGACTAAAGGGGAAAGCTCGGCTTTAGACCAGGCAGATCAAAATAGTTCCATGGTGAGGACGGTTCCTTAGAGGGGGATTTTTAGTGGCAGTCCGCAAAAACAAAACTAAATTATTGCTCTGCAATCCAACTACGCAACCAACGATTTGTGTTGAAGTTTAGAAGGGTTTCTAATACTGAATTAAGAAATCTAACCGAAACATTTGGGTACTTGTGAAATCGGGCATATCTGTCTTCTACATAAGATTTGAGTTGCATGGAGTGCATGTGTTAGTTTGCACAGACATTTTTTCAATGTATGTATATGAGTTTCTGTAGTCGTGACTTGCTTGGTAATTTCGTTGGCGTGCACCGCCAAATGGCTGCCACACTTTAATTAAACAACCTTTTGTAGCCATATTCACCACTACTTATTTATATACACAATATATGTGAATACCAATGTACATACACACACTGCTTTGTCGAAATTTCTATAAGCTGTCGAAAATTCATAATTCAATATAAGATCAAATATTTGTCTGTCCACAACCACGCTAATGACAGCGTCGACTACTACTGCCACAAGCGCTCCCCAATCGCCATTGCTATTGTTATTGCCGCATAACGCTAGCGGCGTTGCAAGGGTTACAAGCGACATGCGCCATGGATTGTGTACAAATCCTGCTGCTAAGCGCGGTAATGTGGGCTTATTATATAAATCCATGCATACGCACACAAACGCAAGTCAACAAAGTAGATGTGTTTTATGCTGCGTTCTTGCAGTCGCAACACTTTGCCGTTGCAGTCGCTGGCGTGACTAAAGTACATTGCGCGTTTCTTTTATGTACGTATTTACCTGTAGCTGTGTATGTGTTTGTATAATTTTCGGCGTTATTGCTTTAAGCTGCAGCATGTGGCGGTGGCCAGCCCATTGTCGGCTTCGGTGTCCTTTTCGCCCCTTATTTGCCTAGTCGCTACATTTTTATAGCTGCAGGCGGCAAACAGCGCCTCACAAGAACAACAAAAATATTCATGTGCACACATACATACGTACTTATGTACATACAAACAATCAACAACATGAGCCGAACCTTTCGTGCAATGTGTCAAATTTCTTGGAAGTCATTTCTTTACTTCTGTCTTCACATCAACTTTTTCGTTTGTTAGCTGCATTTACGCTATATAGCTATGTATGTACATGTATGTAGATATATGTGTGTATATATCTAGGTATATATATTTTAGTGAAACTGCTGCCACTAGTGCACAGCTTTGACATCCAGCTCGTCGTTTGTTTGTCCATCGGTGCGATTCAAGGAAGCACACATACACACTCAAATGCACCCATACATACTTCGTCAGACGTATATCAGTTTGTCCTTCCCGGTTTAGTTACTGTGCCGTTGGTAATTAGTGGCATATCATGCTGCCGGATCGTTTTTCTTGGCCGCTTTTTTGTCAAGGCGCCGTTTAGCCAAAATGCAGCTGTCATTTTTTGTTGTCCTTGCCACCAATGCGCTACTTTATATGTATGTTATGCAATGAGTTTTCGTACGAAAAATTTGAGGCGAAGCTGTGCTCAGAAATTTTACTGCGATTTCTTGGTTAATAAGAATGCCAGATACACACATACACACCTCTCGATGTCATCTCCATCCATACACTATGTATATGTATATACATACATAAGTTTATTTACCTACAGTTAATGTCTGTCGGCGAGATGTGAGCATTAAATGTGGCAGCGACATTGTTGGCACAGCATCTTGTGTGGTCCCGAAATATTCAGGCAGGAAGCCATCGTGGTAGAATTTGAGCAGCGTGGAACACGGCTGAGCACACCACATATACACATTCCCAAAACCACGTTTTGTAGCGATTCTTTAAAGTGTCATATGCGCATATTGCGGTGTCTATTACAAGTGTAGCAGGTAGTGTTCGGTGGCCTCTTTGCCTGTCTCTCTTAATAAGCGCTAATGACTTGCTATATAATAACCCAACATATTTTTATAGGAAGAAGATTTTGTAAAAGTGATGAAAGATTCTGTATTTACACATAATTTTGCTTCATTTAACTTAGAATATCTTTCACATTTCAATCTCTTATTTGAATTTTCGGAAGTTAAGGCACGGCATTTTTCTGCTTTCGATAGTTCTCCGAAACTATGTATTATTGGAGAAATATGTTGTGCTGACACCGTTGAGAACCATCAAAGAAAGTTTAATTGCCTATTTTTTACATAAAGATGACCAAGGTTAAATATTTCAAACTGCTATAACTACAAGCGTCGCCTCTGATGGAAAGTTGGATAAGGAACAATTGCATAATGTAAGGCTAACGTTGCCTACATTTAGGCACATTGTCCTTTATAGCGAAGATAAACCCCTTTTAAATAAATTTCTAATATAGTCCAAGAGTATTTTTCGAAAGCAGAATTGTTCGTATTTAAAACTTAAGATTATTTACTCAAAATCTGCTTACGCACAGAGTACCATAAAACCATTACTCTAAAAAATAATATAATATTTTGGAAAACTCAAATTTTCACGAAACTTCCAACTAACAAGTACTACAATTGAAATTATTGACGATTGCCTAGATTCGATTGACAATTAATTATAAATAATTAAATCCAAATCTTATTGAACAAATACTTGAAATCGAAACGCTTTAATTGGCTAACCGCATATGGCTTTTCGTTTGAGGCTACTTGAATTGAGGGTTTCAAATTACTCTACCGACACCACTCCGTGTACACCCCCACGAATGCATCGCGCGGCAAGTGTCATTGTTGTAACCACAACTGTCACATAACATAACGATTGACAAAAATAAATCGTTGATATTCAATATTCAAGTGGCAGCTTGCAATAAGCGCGCACACACGCACTGACACTCGTAGCACAACCACCACCACAACCGTCAAGCACTTGTCACTTTGACGTGTATGACAATGGCACACTCGTGGCTACTCATATTTGCAAAGGAGCGCTTCCTGTCATTGACAAGCATAGAAATAGCGCACATTCTCAATGACCAGAGAGGACGAGTATTGGAATGCCGACATTGTGGTGACATAATGGTATGAGATGGATGTGATAAAATTGCAAAAGTGTGCGCACGAGTGTGTGAGAGCGGGGCGGGTCGGAGCATGTGTACTCAGTGGCTTGTCATTTTGGCTTTGACAGTTGCATGGAAAACCACACGCAGGTGTTCTAAACGATTTTCGCACAACAATACAATAGCATATGCATCTCGTATGTATAGGTCGATGTGTAATTTTATATTTGTGGCCTGATATCGTATATATCTAATAGACAATAGTTTTTACTTTACCGGAAGTATTATATATTGTTCATGTTTTCAATTTATTGAATGACAGCTACATGTGGCAGGCTCAGGTAATGGTAAATTCTTATATAATAGTTAACATTATAACGGAAATGTTAAAGGTTTGTGAGAATTTAGTTTAGATTTTTCATGCATATTCAAGGATAAAACGAAGTTGACCGAGAAAGAGCTCGGAATGAAGAAATAATTAAGACGTCAAATTGAAGCGAGAAATTTTCGGTAAACAAAAGAACAACAGTATAGTGTAGAAAATAAAATAAAAGGTTGCCCAAGTAGAGGTAATTTTTCAATATCCTTTTTTTGTCAGATCACTAGTGAGTTGTGTCAAGCTGTCATGTTATTTTTGTTCAGTATTCTTTGTCATTTCGTCATGGAAGATCCGCCGTTTTTGATCCACATTTTGTTCAGCGCTAAGGCCCATTTCTAGTTCAATGGGTATATAAACAAGTAAAATTGCAGAATTTGGTACAAAGACCAACCTGAAGAGTTTCAAGAGCTGCCATTTCATGCAGTAGAAGCAATCATTTGGTGTGGTTTGTGGGCCAATGGAATCATCAGTCCAAATTTATTCAAATATGATACGAAAGTAACCCTCAATGACGACTGTTATCGCGACATGATAAACAACTATTGGGAGCCTGAAATTGAAGCTCGTGATCTCGGCAATAATTGGTTTCAACAAGAAAATGGATTTATTACAGAACACTTTCGTAAGCAGATAATTTCACTTTTTGGTTCGGTCCATTGGCCGCCAAGATCGTGCGATATCACACCGTTAGACTTTTTCCTGTGTGGATATGTAAAATCTAAAGTCTATGCGGACAATCCCGCTTCGATTCAGCCTTGGAGCAAAACATCACGCGTGCCATTCGCCGGTTACCAGTCGAAGTTCTCGAGCGAGTCGTCGACAATGGAATTGACCAACATTTGAAAGAGATAATCTTCAAAAAATAAATGCGAAAGAATGTTCTTTAAATTTGAAGTTTTTTATTTTATTTTTTTTAATGAATCACCCTTTATCCGCCATAAAATGCATCAATAGTTTGCAGTCTAATCGTTAGGGGTACTTAGAAAGTATTTGAAATTCGTAAGTTGTATCACGCACGCAAAAATAGATTTATGTATTAGACTATTAGTTACAAAGATATGACTGAGAACTACCCTTAGAAATAGCGGTTGATTGGCTGTGCATGCACACAACACTTTTCGAACTGACAGTCATCGGGTGTGCATATATCGTACACTTATAAAATCAGCTTAAACAGACTCGTATGGCTCATATTTACAAACTACACCATTTATTGTTTAATAAGTTTGCTTTTTTATGAAAGTATATAATTATATCTTAAGTATTATATGTCGGTTTAATTATATGTTTGCCGATTTAACCTCTAATTGTGCTCAGTTAACCTTATTATTAATTATCTAAATAACTAATTGCACAATTAGCATTTAATTGACAAGTCACCTTCACAGTATAGTCAGTTCTATGAGAGGAACAGAGCTTTGTTTGATGAAAGAATGAAAAGTTATCAAAGTGAATAGCAAAAAACCAAAATATTTTCCTCAATTCTCGCATGTAATAATTTGACAATCCATTCATGTGAATTTTAAAAGACTCTTAGTTTATGTCAAATTCTAATCAAAGAACGGTTGTATTTTTCGGACAAATTTAATCCGAATTTTACAAAAAAAAATTGTAAATAATATCGTAATATGAATTGACACCTGCTAATATACACTAAGGTACCGTTATTTTCGTACCAAAAAATGCCAATAATAAATCTCGGCTTGTCTGTATACGCCTTAATCAACACTTTATGGCGGAAGTTGCTGCCTCAAATGCGCTGTCACATCATAAAAAACGAAAAGCAAGATTGCTATTAATTCGCGCTCAATTTCTATATTAGCCACATAAATCGTGTATAACCGTAATGCGCATCAAGTTCATTATTACCGCAACCTCAACGAAAGCTGCCTACACGCCGCCTATCAGCTGTGCACACACTTACTTACACCGCTATTTCTACACCGTGCCACATAAACAACTTTGCCTTCGACTGCTCGCTTTCTTCCTCGCGGTTTTCCCACATTATTTATGTATCTTCTGCTTTGCAGAAAAATAACTTCATCAACTTCCCCGCAGCGCGCCGCATCATTCCTGTGCGGCGCATGAAATTCATAATTTGAACGCTACAAATCATAATTTAACATTATGATCAATTCATACACGTCAAAACAACAAAAAATGATGTGAATTATTGCTGCTATCGGCGCAGTGGCAGTGCTCCTCTCTGCACACATACACAGATATTCCTATACATAGTATGTATCACCATTGCCGTGAAGTGACGTAAAAATTTACGCTGTGGAAATTGAAGCTGGGCCTGCAATTCGGAGGACAACAAAAAATGGCAACGCATGCGGACGAGTGGATACGCAGTGGAGTATTTACAGTAATTCGGATTTTTAAATATCTTTGGCACGTATGTTTGTGCCTATACTCGTAAAACATCGGGCATACTTTTACTATAATACCCATAGCTTTGTAATTACTCCGTAAGGAGGCACGAACTTTTTGGACAAGTATCCAGTTCAGCAACTAGGAAAATTTTCTCATAAACAATTTAATTGATTTTCTTTATCAATGAATAATTTCCTAATAAATCTCATAACTTATACATATGTATATCGGTACACAAATGTCCACAAATAATTTTAAGGAATGCCGCCTAATTCAGAGTCTGTTCTGATTACGTAGAAGAAAAATTTTAGCCTACTTCGTGCCAGTTCGCAACTAAAAGAAAAATCAATCAATTACCCATTTATTGAAATGTATATGTTTTATACCAATTGAGGGTTCGATTCGCTATACATCATAATGATACGATATAACATTGAATGATACTAATTATTAGTTTTGAAAGAAAAATTTGACCAGTCTACTATCGGTTTAAAGTATCTGGTTAGATTCCCCCAGACTGAATGTTGTGAATTTTTAATTTTATTGTAAAATAATGCTCACTGCGCTAGTAGCAAACAGTGAGAAACAAAGTTCGAAACTTGTCAAAATCATTTTGTAGAAAAAAAACTGAATAAATATGGTTCCAAGTTTGACAAAAAAAATTGTTTATGAAAGTATACCTTTTGCCTCCTTCTGTTTCAATACAGCTTTTTGCGCGGTCCAAATGCATGTTGAAAGAGTGTTTTAGCTCGGGACCCGGTATGGCCGCCAGTATGCCGGTGCAAGCCTTTTGAATGGCCTCTACGTCTGCATAACGCTTTCTTTTCATGGGCAAATGCATTTTTTCGAAAAGAGCAGTCGCACGGTGCCATATCAAGTGACTGCGGGGAGTGGTTAATGGTTAAAATGTAATTTTTGGTCAAATAATCGCCCTTCGAATGTTGGATTCTGAGCAATTTTTGGTCGTCAGTCGATTTGTGCGGAACTAACCGCGCATACACCATTCGTGAGCCCAAATGTTCGGTGAAAATGTGATAAATCGATGTTTTAGCGATGTTCAATTCCATTTCCATGAATTTCAATGATGATTTTTGATTAATTTACGCACAGTTTCGATGGAATTTCCGGTGATCACGGATTTTGATTGGCCCACATGTTGATCGTCATTTATGTCCCCACGACCACTTTGAAAACGTTGAAACCACTCGTGCACTCTGCTACGGGTTAGGCAATCATCGCCATAAACTTGTTTTATCAAATGAATCATTTCGGTAAAAGTTTTACCAATTTCAAAACAAACTTTAATGTTGGCTCTTTGTTAAAAGCTTATTTTCGCACTGATCACACAAACATGCTGACACTTAAAACGCAATATCTTCACTTCCAATCAACGAAATGTCATGAAATTCTCACTGGACAATCGATAAAGATAACTGATTCTAACGCACCAGTCGACATATAGATGGCACCACCAGAGGCGCTAGATTCAAAAACTAGATTTGGAACGCACCTGCAATTAAATTTTTGTGAAGAATCTTTTGCATTTGTGAAGCCTATTTCAACAAACCACAAAGATATTGAAGATTTCTATTTATCTTCGGAGCCTGAGCAGAAATGGTTGAAACAAATCGTACATACTTAGTTCGAGCAGAATTAGGACAACCTAGAGTGTTAAATGGAGACGATCTAATTTGTAATGTAATTGTAACAGCTCATGCGTTCGTAATAATTATCTCTATAGTTATATCTATTATAATTAGAAATTGACTTGTTCCCTTGAGTGGTTAGACAAGGTCCGTTCCATAGTACAAAATTTGTGAAGTTAAAATTTTCAAAAAAATCCAATTTTTTTATTTTATTTTCTTAATTTACATACATATATTAAGAATACACACAGAAAATTCCCCATCGTTCATAGTCGAGATGAGTGAGCTGGTGATATAAACGTAAATAGAGCACAGAAAGTATAAAGACGGTACTTACAGTAGGAAATAAGTAAGTAATAGAGGCTTTTTCCAACCTCATCCATTAGATGGAAAGAGTTATGTTCTTACCTGGAAAGATTAAAAAGAAATAGTGTTTAATCAAATTGTATATGTGTCTAAATATTTATTCATTGAAAATATAAAATTTACTTATATATATAATATAAAAAATTCAATTAAAATAAGATATTTTTTTATTTATAGGCAATATTTGAATAACATACATATGTTTATATGCATATATTTAACTTAATATAACCCCTAGAACACACTTCGTTTGAAATTAGAAGCACGAAACCACCAAGACCAAAAATAAGAAAAGTAATTCATTTTTACCTCAAACACTTTCGCGTTGATTTGCTGAAGAAAACATTATCACATCAACCAAAAAAATACTAATTTTAAACCCTTGAAAGACGTCGAGCGATCGTTGAAGACATTCCTAGTTCTGAACGCCCTCCAAACTCTTCAATGCTGATTTTTTTTTTAAAACGAGTACCATAAACAGGTATATTTGGACAAACTTGATGGTGCGAATTCCGATCCCACATTCATGGAGACCATTATAACTGCCGAGTTAGCGATGAGACATGAGTTTATGAGTTTTACATGCAAACAAGTCAATACGAGTAATCATCGGAAAGGACCCCGTTTTCAGTCGATTACAGAGATAAAGCAAAATACGCTAAAGAAGCTGAAGACATTATGAAAAGTATTTTAGTGTGTGGAAAAATTGTTGGCATAAGTGCATTACATCTGGTGGGGATTTGAAGGCGACAATATTTTAAATATTTCTCTTTTATTTACAATTTCCATACTTTTTTGTCACAATGTGTGTATGCTCCTAAAATACTGATAAATTTAATATGCAAAATAGTATAACCTAAACTCTCGTGATTTAAGCAACAAAAATTACTGTTATTTTTTGCCACTAACAGATTCACACGTTTTTATAAAGCAGCGCACTCTCACTTCTTACCCGAAATTTGTGCCAAATAGAACATTTCCCAACTGCATTTTTTAGTCAGCGAACATTTCTAGAGCTTAAATTGGTTTCGAAACTTTGTTGCAAGTTGTTTTTATACACATACACATATACACTTGCATTTGGGTAAGAGAAAAAATTAAACACTTCTGATCACATTTAATGCGCCAGCAACCGATGCAACTCTGCGGCAGCGAATGCAGTGCCGGCATTTCCAACAACAAACACAACTTTTTAATTAATGTGTGGCACGCTTTTTCGCCTTTTTAGCGCTTGTTCAAGTATACACGAAAAAAGCAACAAAAAACAACAAAAAAAGCATAGGAAAGCTGGTGAAAAAGAAGAACGCGAAACCCACAAAGTGCGCAAAAAATTTAAATTAAAAACGTCCGCGTTGATCCGCTGCAATACGCGGTGCTTGTGCCGAGCCTTGTTGCAACGCGCGGTTGCACGCTCACACACACAGAACCGCTACTCCAGCCGCCCAAGTACACCCCCATAATTACCCAAATTAAGCGAAAAAAATGTGGAACACACAAAAATGTTGCAGCTGCCGCAGCTTGTCAGTGTTGTACTTGTTGCAAATGTGGTAACGGATGATAAATAATGTTGTGCAAAGTTCTGTGCAACAAAAATAAATATAAAAAATAAAGCAAAATGTGAAAAATAATAATAAAGTCGTGGATGTCTCTGTGGATTCATTGGAAAAGGCAAACTTTGAGTGCAACAAATTCACAAATTCGTGGCAAAAATAAAAAATCGTGCAGCGGTCAGCGGCATGTTGTTATTGCACCGCGCAATAACTGTAATAACGCTGAAACACGAAATCATTCCCCGCGGCAGCGAATTACAGGAGGTGAGAAAATTATACGCCGCACAAACAGCAGCCGCAAGGAGGCAACAACAACAGCAATCGCAACAACAACGCGCTAAAAACCAGTTTCAACGCGCACAACTCTAGCAGCAACCAAAAAATGCAAGCAAAGCAACAACAACAAAAATTATAAGTGAAACAACAAGAAAAATTGTAAGTACAACAACAACAACAAACATGTTGAAATCGCGCAACGGCCAAAGCTTTACTACAACAGCCTAAAATTGCTTGCAACACTGCCGCCACAGCAGTTTCATCACCAACGTTGCTTGCAACACCGGACAGCAACACCATTGCCTCATCAGCACTGCGTTACAGCTTGTGTCCGCACGCTTTTATCAATTCCTTTTAGACGCTGCACATTTTTTCCCCCATTCAATGGCATTGTTATTGCTTTCACGCGAAATTTAATGATGAAGTGCTTAGTGAACCTGTCGGCAACAAATTGGCACACCCAAAAGTGCGTACGCGTATGATGTGTGTGTGCGTATGTGTGCATTTCATGCGATTATTTCGCTGGCAACACCATTGGCGAGAAGGCGGCAGTTATGGCAATTGGCACCATACTGTTTGCCACAAAATCGAAAATCATGCAGAACTGTATTAAGTTGTTGTTGTTGGCACAAAGTGTACATAATTGCGCACCCTTTGTTGTGGCAGTGGCGAGTGCCGTGACGGCGGGTGAGTGGGTGGCTGCTCCGGCACAGCGCTGTAACAATCCTGCAGCCATTGTTGTAAAGTTGAATTATTGTTGTTGTTGCCGCTGTTGCTGCAACAAAAGTACACAATCCATTTGCCAACGATGCGAGGTGCAATCGAGTTATTTAATTATATGACCGAAATTCTACGAAATTTCCACTAACGTACAGATAAATATGCTGACACTGGCGGTCAAAACAAGTGCAGGAAGAATAAATTATTGTACGAGTAGTCGTTTGAAAGTTAGTCAGGTCTTTTATGCTACTGGATCGTTATACTAGGTACGTATATTTCAGGAGCCGGATGATGATTAAGTAAATTTAGCGTCAAAAAGGCCTTTATCCCGTTATTTCCGAAATTGTTATCTCCGCAAAACTAGCATGGCTGTAAACTGCCGGTGGGTAATACAAAAAGCTCCCTCAGGATCGGGAAGGACCTCTCCGAGCCGTTCGATACCAGCGAGACAAGGCGACTTAGTCAATCTACTCCTGGAGAAGATAATTCGAGATGCAGAGCTGGATAGTGAAGGTACAATCTTCTATACGAATACTACTGATTGGCCTCACCAACCGACCTGTTAGTTTTACTTTCTCCAGGTTGGACAAAAAAAGCGAAGCAAATGGATCTGCTAGTGAACGAGGGCCAGACGAAATATCTCCGGTCATCAAACAAACTGTCGTCGCATTCACGACTTGGCTCCCACGTCACTGTTGACAGTCATAATTTCGAAGATAAATTTCGTCTATTTTGGAACCAGGATTAACACCAACAACAATGTCGATCTTGAAATCCAACACAGAATAATTCTTGCCAATAGGTGCTACTTCAGAATGAGTAGGCAATTGAGATGTAAAGTCCTCTGTCGACAAAAAAAGAACGAATTCCAGAAGTCATCCATCATCCCCCTTGCTATATGCTGCAGAAGCATGGACCATGACCCAAAAACTGGATTATTTGAAGTTTTCAAAAATCGATTATTCATCATAAAGATGATAAAGGAAATGAATAATACTTTTTCGACTATTTTAAGTCTTTCAGATGTTGAATATAGAGTTGTGAATAATAGTACCTCAGATCTATCCTTAGTATCCGATTATATTCCAAGATATTTATAGCGCGTTTGCTGATTGGCTGCCAACATTATATTCTCCGCGTACTCATCTACCGTACCCCAGATTGCTTTAATTTTAATATTAGTAATACTATACAAGATATTGTCAGGCATTAGATTATTTTAACAGAAATGGTTTTGGCTAAATAAATAATTGGGTTACATACCTAAATCTCAAATATATTGTTCACAAAATACCAGTTTATAAACAGTCTAAATAAGAGTGATTACCGAACTTGGTCATTCTGGTTTTGAAGGTTTCGTCTTCTAAACGGAAAAAAGTCATTGACTATATTTCGGTGTTTTCGGTTGTATTTTTAAACGGGCAACTTAGGCCACTGCTATAAACTTTTCAACAAATTGTCCTTCTCTGAGGACGAGTTGACTTTTCTGGAATCTTGCATGAGTTTGTTGTTCAGAAATAGTAACGGTCATTTGGGAGCGAACCACTGAAAATCGCTTCCAACTAAAACGCATATCTATGTCGCATAGTTTTACAAAGCTTCACCAAAAAAGTACCTACCAAAGCGCTGATTTTGTGCCACACAAACCCACACAAGCAGTGACAACAAAGCAACAACACAAAATTGGCTACAATAAAAACATTTTCCGTTTGAAAATTAAATTTTCTTGATGCCGGCTGCACTTTAGCTGCACTCAAATGTGGGTTGCGTTGCACGCGGCAAGTATGTTACCAGCCGTTAATACTTGTTTTGCCGTGCAACGCTGACCAGCAGTGGCACTTTGCTGCTCAGTTCAACTGAAATTTAGTTTCCATTCCATTTTAGATTTGATTTTAGTTCTAACAGCGGCTAATGCTCTGCCTTACCACAAAGTTGAAGCAAGCCGCTACTTACAATCACTTACCGGCACACTAGAAAGAGTTGTTGTTGTTGTAAAATATTCACTTGCTGCCGATAATCAAATTTTGTAGCTCTTAAGTGCTCTCAGTCTGTTCAACGGTTGGGTTTCCTGCCCTCAAATCGCTGTTGCACAGAGCTCACATTCGTTGCACTTCAGTAAATAGCGGTAATTATGCCCCTGTTGCAGCGCTGGGGTCTGTTGTATTTGAGTTCCCGCACAGTACCTACTCTGACTGGATTAACATTTCCAAGTGGCGCATTAGTGGCGGAAAAATTTCAACGGAAATCTTAGAAAATGATAACCCTCAGCCCAGAAATTACCGCAAGCCGTACGCAAGAAACTATATGCTGCAACTTCTTTCACCAACTCAAATGTTGCACGCAGCCAAATTGCGGCAAATTAGGCATTTCCGCTGCAGTTGAGCTCAACTTTGCTTTCGCCGCTCGACTGACGACTGAAAATTACAAACAATTGTTGTTGCTGTTTATGTGGCAGGTGGTTTTGTTGCGGCGCAATCATAAAGTGCATTAAATGCAGTTAGAAATTTATTTCTTAGAAATTAGGCTTTGAAAGCCGAGTTATGACAGTAATTGGAGATTGTAAAGCAGCCAATTTGAATTTAGAAAGAAATCTTCACGACTGTTGCTTTTGAGGAGAATGAAGATGAAATCAAAACAATATTTGAATGAACAGAGCAAACAGTGCTGGTTATGGCTTTACAAGGTTCCCAGTGGTCTCTCTTATAAAGCCAATATGACTTGATTTTAGCTAACGGTTGGCCACCTTACTCGAGAAAAACCGTAATATTTATGTCAGGAAATATGAGAGTAAAGCCACAGGCGCCAGCTTCAAAGCTCCGCAGTGAAAAGTTCAATAATACCAAAAACCATTAATATTGATGTTCGCTGAAGTAAATTAAGAAGTCTATAGCTGGCCTTTTGGAGAGAAGACTGCTAATTCATTTATTGGTTACTTGGTTGAAAGGTCGAAAGCGCCCGCTGCTAGCCATCTTTAAGCTAATTTTTCTCCGAGCTGATTTATTAAAATTCCTAAACTCTTTCCATTTTAGCTGGCCAATTTTGCTCAGGTTGAAATACTGAGGGTGCCATAGAAGGATTAGTGTCTTGATGTTTAATATTTGCAAATTTCTATTTACTAAGTTTCTGAGGGTAAAAACGCTGTGCTAACTCATATCAACTAACTTAATCCTTTCTCAATTAAAAATATAATACCATCTTTCGACCGACACCAAATCACGAGATTTCGACTCTTGAATAGATTATCTTACTAATATGCCAGATTTAGAAAGATTTCGTCATAAAAAGGGACACTCGTTAACCTCGTCACCGAGGAGATTTGAAGGCAGTTAGGGCATTCTAGATTAAGTGCAATCTAATCACTTAAAAATTTTCGGTCCGTTCATATGAGCATATCTGGTACTCCCTGTACCGGTGGTGTTTAAGCAGCCTTTGAAGTGGCTGGATGGCAATTTACGGAAACTAATATTTTGACAACGACAACACCCTGCTTTCTTTTTTCCATTCATACCTATTTATAGGACTGCATTAAGTTTATCAGATATAGCAATGCTGTCCGGTAAATGACTATTACCAGCGACCATTCACAATAGTATTATCATCTTGAATTCGTGCTCATTAACATTTCACATGTTTTTTTCTTGTCGGCTAAGAAGCGGCACCACACCAATTACTATTACATTGTCAGTTAGCGCTGATCTCAACCTGTAAACCCATATCAAATTATAGCTTTTGGTGGCCTACAGCTGCAGAAAGGATCCCAACACAGTAGCCATTTAAAAATGACGCAGCTTTACTTAAAAAAAAAAAACAACATTTTCTTTCTCTCCTAAACTACTCCACATGCATATTAATCACCACTCATTCCTGGCGCATACCAGTAGCAACTTTGTTGAGTGCAATTAAATACTGACTTGAGGGTCAGCAGTTATCTTGTTGCTCACCTTGTCCGTGTGCTCGGCTTACGATAGCGCAGAGTGCAGGGCAATTTGCGTAAAAGCGTAAACAATTCTTTTTTCACATCGCGTTTATTATCACTTTATCGCAAAGCCGCCGCACAGCTGCCCTTTCGGGTTGCACTCGAGCGTATACATTTACAAAGCAATCTTGCGTTTGTTCTGCTGGCTTTTAATGTATTCCATCTACATAGGTGAGTGTGGCGCGCAAAGCGTGAGTAAACTCAGGAATTTAATTCATTTATAATTTATGTTCATTACTCCGGTATGACGGCGTTGCGCGCTCAACTCTTTACACCTGTTTGTTTTGCTTGATATGAATCGTCCAACAAGCTGCTTGGCTCCTGCGCTACACTTTGTTGTACGCGATGCGCAACTCTTTTGCAGCGTCTTTGTTGTGTTTTCTTAATTTTTGTGCGCTTATCCGCCATCAATTCATATTTTTCCGTCATTTTTAATTGCGCGTTCCGACAGCTTGAATTCCCGACGGATTGGTCAGGTGTTGAGCGCTTTCAGCGGCTTACCGGCATTATTGGCTATAATAAATGGCGCGCTCTGCTTCTCAAGTGAGCGCCGTCTTTCTTAGAATTTCGCGCAACTAATTTGCTCCTTTTAGTTACTCTATCCCTTTTTTCAGTTCTTCTTTCTGCAATATGCTGCGCAACTCTTAAATAGTTCTGCTTTAGCTTTCCTACCTTTTGCTTAACGCCAGTTCGGAGAAACACTTTGCTGCTGGCTTCTGCCAAGCAGCTTTCATGCGCTGCTTCATCACTACTTTATTATATAATAAACTTCCGCTTTGGGCTGATGCCGTCTAGGGACATGCCAGTAATGGCAGCACGCATACAAGAAGTTCAAAAGTTCGCGAGGAAAGCAGCAGCATCGACTGCAGCAGCAAAAGGAATGCGCTCGAACCTTTTGGAGAGTCATTAAAAAACAGAAAATATGCGCGGGTAAGGCGAAAGGTTAGGTAAAGTAAAAGAAACCGAGGGTATGATGGCGCTTGCTAATAAATAAATATATATTTATTTTTTATCGCTTGTAATTTTGTTAGTAAAATAATCTCTTTTCGAAAATTCGTGGGCGCACACTGACAACCCTTGCTAACGGTCCTACGCCGGGTTAAGTGATTTCAACTCTGCCGCCGCCATGGTTCGTCGTTTTTTGTTGTTGGCGGCGCGCTCTGTAATTTTGTTATCGTATTTTTCAGAATCCCTAATGGGCAACTCATTAAGACTCGGTTGCAATGGAAAAAAACTAAGAGCTCTTCACTTGAACCGTCTTCAAAGGATTAATCTTCGATGTAATACACTTGTGCATCTGTGTTATCATCTACTGGGGAATTTATGAATTATGTATATGTTAAATTGCTATTTTCCTTTAAACAAATGCACAGTTTCGTATTGAGTGGTTTAGTGAAGAATATTAACTGAGATTCAAGGCAGCAAATCGGTACGAATATCCCAGATTTTTTGATGATTGATAACTTAAATTTGTTGACAAAGGCAACTACAAATTGCAGATAAAGTTAGAATTGTGATGTATATAAGAAGTTGAAGGTTTAGCTAGGCTACAAAGAAAATTTAGGTACACATATGTACAATATTGCTTATTTAACATATTTAAGTGCCACATTTGACGGTGTCGGTCTTTGGGAACCTCTTCGCACTTAGTAAGGAGATGAATTATCTGCGAAACTGTCACCAAGGCATAGCAAAAGAAGAATTGCTTTGATAAGCCGACTTAACTCCCGTTTCTCATTGTATCAAATGTTGTTTCCTAGGTCTTGCAATAAAAAATCAGACCAGATGTAATAAAATAAACTATTTACTCGTCAATCAGCCAACTTTACTCTCATTTGCAATCCGCATTTTCGCAGCTCTGCGAACTTGTTGTTGTAGCAGATTTATTGAATTCTCTCATCCTACGCTTTCGGTATTTTTGCGACAGTGGGATCGCTACTTAAAGATGATATGTATATTATAGGTGTTGTCGCCCATGTTGTTATAAGATTGATCAAAGAGAAGGTTACTTCGGTGGTATTTGTTAAAGAGACTAGGAGTATTATAATGGGAACTCTTCATGGCCAATATACTTATGTATATGTGGATAGATCTACAACAGACAAATTAAATTTCTTTTATATTCTATCTGTTTATTTGTATATATTGTTGATCGTAGACAAACCGTTTTCAGGCTCACTCAAAGTCACAACGTGTAAATCGTTCAAAGAATATATAAAAAATTTCTCTTATTTCATCATTTGAAATTTACATACTTACGACACTTTGAGAAATTTGGCTGTCAAGGTTATAAACAGCGCTTAGCAAAAGCTTTGTGTGCTTCCTGTGCTATCCACACACTTAATCCAGTGCAGAGAGCGAGTAGCTTTATTCCTCACAAACTCGCAAAGGGCCTTCACTTTGCCTTGACTCCTTTCACTGCTGGTTCTGTGCGTGCACTTTGCATGCCCATTTGTAACGGGTGATTTTTTTGAGGTTAGGATTTTCATGCATTAGTATTTGACAGATCACGTGGGATTTCAGACATGGTGTCAAAGAGAAAGATGCTCAGTATGCTTTGACATTTCATCATGAATAGACTTACTAACGAGCAACGCTTGCAAATCATTGAATTTTATTACCAAAATCAGTGTTCGGTTCGAAATGTTTTTATCGACAAATTTTGTTCAGCGATGAGGCTCATTTCTGGTTGAATGGCTACGTAAATAAGCAAAATTGCCGCATTTGGGGTGAAGAGCAACCAGAAGCCGTTCAAGAACTGCCCATGCATCCCGAAAAATGCACTGTTTGGTGTGGTTTGTACGCTGGTGGAATCATTGGACCGTATTTTTTCAAAGATGCTGTTGGACGCAACGTTACGGTGAATGGCGATCGCTATCGTTCGATGCTAACAAACTTTTTGTTGCCAAAAATGGAAGAACTGAACTTGGTTGACATGTGGTTTCAACAAGATGGCGCTACATGCCACACAGCTCGCGATTCTATGGCCATTTTGAGGGAAAACTTCGGACAACAATTCATCTCAAGAAATGGACCCGTAAGTTGGCCACCAAGATCATGCGATTTAACGCCTTTAGACTATTTTTTGTGGGGCTACGTCAAGTCTAAAGTCTACAGAAATAAGCCAGCAACTATTCCAGCTTTGGAAGACAACATTTCCGAAGAAATTCGGGCTATTCCGGCCGAAATGCTCGAAAAAGTTGCCCAAAATTGGACTTTCCGAATGGACCACCTAAGACGCAGCCGCGGTCAACATTTAAATGAAATTATCTTCAAAAAGTAAATGTCATGAACCAATCTAACGTTTCAAATAAAGAACCGATGAGATTTTTTTTTTTTAAAAAAAGTTATCAAGCTCTTAAAAAATCACCCTTTATATGGTATTTGCTTAACCCTGGACGGCCGACGGCAGATTGCAAGAGCTTTCCGTTTCCTTTTCCTTTTTCAAGTGAAAATTCATTTTAAATGCAAAAAGCAACAAGTCACTTGAGAAAGCGGCAAAGGTGACTGCTTGACTCGCATAACTGTTATCCTTGTACACATGGCGCATGGATATGTGGAGAGACAAGTGCTGATATGCTCGGCTGATGAAAGCCGAGTTATGAAAAGGATACGTAATAAGCTGTTGAAAAGTCAAAGGTGTGCCGCTGACTTAAAGAGTGCGAGAAATAGCAGGTGAAATTGTGGAAGGTGAGTGAAAAGTGAAAGAGGAATTATATTCTTTCATCTCTGTTTTTTCGTTTTGTTTTTGCGATTGAATTATACAAAGAAAGGCAAACGAAGCAAAGCGTTCCCGCATTTCATACATTCGAGCTTTTGTGTGGGTGTTAGAAGGTATGGCAGGATATCTGGGTAGATAGGAATGTCCTGTAAACTCACACACGTGGAAGTATGTTAATCTGCAGCTCCAGGTCATCATGCGCAACAACGGTAAATGAAATAGAAAAAACAGACGAAAGGAAGCGACCCGCTTATGTGGGTGTGAACTCTCTGTAAATATATAGTATGTGGGTATATCGCCCAAAAACTTCGTATGTGTGACAGAAACACATATACATACGTATCTATACCTGCCATTACAACCATACTGGAATGAAGCGATTCACTTCTCGAATTTATGTGGGGTAATGAGAATAACTCAATTCAGCTTGAATAGCGCATGTTTTGCAAAAAAGGAAGCAGGAAATAAAAATGCAAAAATATGCTCTTCAAATCGAAAAAAATCAAAAGATATTCAGTGGATTCATACAAAAACCCTTTCACATCCCCTGCTCGCAAACGAGCAACCACATATTGGGTTTAATTAAATGCGGACAAGTAAGGGGGAGCGCAAAAGATGCAGTGAATGAAGAGTTGACGACAACTGAGAGAAGTATATTGAAAGGAGGATACTCCATAAAAAAGAAGACACATCAAAGGTTGCATTATTCTTAGAAAAAGAAGTGGCTTTGATGGAATTTCGGTATTCAAAAGTGAGAGTTGCAGTAAATTTGAAATGCGCATTGGAAGTGTTTAAGTGAAAACTCAAAAAAAGTGATAATTAGTGTATGAATAAAAGAGTCAGCGACCAAAACAAAAATTTTCACGCTCTCATATCATAAAGAGTAGATAATTTCAGTCCCATGCACTCCAACAAAGCACGAAATCCGGTGTTTGGGTAAAACTAATTCACCCTCTTGGTTAATACGCGAATATAACAGACACAGGGACTTGAGCAAAAAACTTTGCCACAAACTTACAATACTACTATAGTTTCGATTTGCCACAGTGTCGACCTGTTAATTGTACTTGAAGTAATGTTTCAAACCGTCTTCAAAAAAAAAACACTACACAAAATCATTGAAAAGCTAATGAATACTCGTTTAAGATTTTATCAAAGACGGTTGTTTAATATTCGTTAATATTGAAGTTACCTAAAGTAAGTATATATACATACATACATATACCTATTAAATGACGCAAGAAATAAAGAACGTTAGGTTGAGGCAAGGTTTTCGAAGACTGTGTAGAATATGATGCTTTGCTGCGAAAACAATGCAACTAGGTAAATAAAGGTAACTCCAACTATAATGAAATGCTTGACTTGAAATATTTTTAATTGTGGAAGGAGCCTTGAAAACGAAGTACCCTGTAATTTAATAATAATTCTCTTACTTTGATCATTCTTACCCAAATTTAACATTAAGTAATATTCTGCTGAAGATTAGGAATAACTGAATCACCAAAAGAAATTTCCACGAACAAATGTATTCACAGTAGGCATAACAGTTAAAACGCATCAAAATTCTTTGTTAATATACATATATATATGTATATATACAGATGTATATATGTAAGAGGACGCACGTAGGCATATCTTATCGAACAAATCTACAGAATACAGGCAATTTCGAGCTGATGGCTACATTTCCTAGTATTTCAGCAGCAAATTAGGTGTGATCCGAGTGGATTGTACACTTATGAGGAGAGCAATGCATGGAGGAACAGTCGAAAACACCCTCATATGTATATACTTGAATATATAGTTGCAAGTATGCTGTGTAGAGGAGATAAACAATACATGTAAAATTGTATGTTTTCATATCTACATATCTCCGCCATCCACAATTGAGGAATATATGCGGTAGGTGACCTGCTGCTTCTGACCTTTCTACTTTGTTGCTTTGATGAGTACCTCGAATTCATCGGAATACTAGTTTGTTGGGTTCTTCTGCTGTATCTGTTGCTGCTTATATGCTGTTTATTTGTAGATATTGGTAGGTATGTGGTGCTGTGGGCGCTTGATGAGCTGTCTGAGATTTGAGTAATGCCAACTGACGCCATTCCAGCGGACGCTCGATGCTACTTTGTTGTTGGAGTGTTTTGCTAATGAGCAGATGTTCGTGTGTGATTAGAAGACATTTCGGTATTTAAATGATACACAAAAGCAAAGTAAATGAGTTGAATAAAAGGTGTACCACCATTAATCTTTTCAAATTTGAGTCAATTCTTGGATTTTGGCTTTTTTTTACTCGATATGGGGAAAATGAAGAATGTAGCGGAAGTGCGGCACTCTATAAGTATATATACATATATAAAAGTCGAGTTAGGCACACCATTTATAAATCAAAAACGATTCCACCTACATGTGTTTTGATGGTCTCTGTCTAGCCTAAGATGTCTCTTTTGCTCTTTTGCAAGTTCGATTGTTGTTTTCCATACTCCCGCAATAAATGTCAGTAAATTAGGCCGACTTAAAACTGACTGACCTAAGACTTTGAAAAACTGTTCTGAAAACAACTAAAGGAAATTACAAAAATTACTTTCGACTCGAGTGAACTTCGCGGTATTTCAAAGTAAATCAAGATACTCTTCACACTGCATTTCCTGAAGTCGATCAATTATTTATTTCCCTACAAATACGAAACGTGAACTTAAAAAAAAAACATATATGTGTAAATATGTATAGTCTTTTGACCATTTATGAATGTAATCAATCAAATTTGTTCAACACTTGCCAGGCGTGGATACTGACAGCTGTCAACTTGCACGGCCCGAACATGAGTGATACATGCGAGTATACGAGCGAACAAGGCGCGAAGTCTGTTGGCATTCAAAAATAAATACATATGTGAAAAGCAAAGTGACGCACGTATGTAAATATTAAGTACATGTACATATGTATGTATGTAAAGAAATATGCATTTAGGTGGGTAAATATATGTATATTTGACCGAAGTGTTAGTTTACCAGTTTTCCCCTCACAAATTGCTTAGTGTGGCAGTTCGCATGGCATCACATAATGTTGCCACTAACTTGCCATTATTTATTTACTTGATTATGTGTCACGTCGCTCACAAATCAGTGGACAATTTACTATGAAAGTAAATTCAAAATTGCTATAAATTAATGGAAGGCCGATATTGTTGTGATGGGCAATTGTAGCGCATAAACAGCAAGGCAAATAAATACACGAGGTGATGCATTTTTATACATGTGTGTATGTATGTAATATGTTTAGATAAATAAATATAATATGTCAACACATAAATTGTCACCTAAAGTGTTATAACTCACCACGGTGTCACAGCGCTGTCAAAACTTGCATTGCTTGCTGTTTTCATTTGAAAAATTTATGGCAGAAAGGGGGAAATGTGGGCAGATGAAACGATAATGGAGAATTATTAAAATAAACCCAAGTAGTTGTTAAGTTCATACCGAACCATTTTAGACCTGGTAGCAAAGTCGGTAACTTGAAAACAGGTTACCGAAAACTGCAGGCAGATATGGAAAATGCTGGTTAGACCTTTTACATATTTATTTTGAATAAATACAAATACTTATATTTAATAAAATTTAATTTTTTTTGGTAATGAAAATTTAATAATATATTTGAGAATTTCTATCATTTTTAAGAAGTTTAAATAAATTTTTCGAAAATATTTTTAAGTAAAATTGCCACATGATAAACTTTTTAAATTTTTTTTTATATTTGTATCAAATTAAAAAAGTTTAAACAGTTTTGTAAAACATATTTTTGATCAGAGTTGCCACATGTTTAAATTATTATGCTTTCATTGAATTGCTTAATAAAATTAATATTTGAGAATTTCTATCAAATTAAAGAAGTTTAAAAAATTTTGTCAAAAATATGTTTAATCAGAGTTGCCACATGTTTAAAAAATTATTATGCTTTCATTGAATTGCTTAATAAAATTAATATTTCAAAATTTCTATCAAATTAAAAAAGTTTAAAAAATTTACTCAAAATTATCTTTGATCAGAGTTGCCACATGATTAAATTGTTATGTTCGATCAAATTGCTTAATAAAATTAAATACTTCAGAATTCGTATCTACATTAAGAACTTAAAAAAATGCAATTTTAGTCGGGTTTTAGTTTCGATCCGCTTAAAATTTGAAATTTATTTCAATCAAATGGTGGTTTCTACTGGTACATATAAAACCAAAGTGTTTCATGAATTGTTTCAGTAGATGTTATTTAAAAAGGGCTGTCACATCTTTAATAATATTTACATATATTTAAAAAGGTTAAGAAAACACCGCAATAACAGTATCAAACCCAACAAGTTCGGAAAAACTTACTTTTGCAAATGTTCTTAAGGCATACATATTCACATAATTCATTAAATAATATACAAATTTTTATATGTTTTGCCGAATGAATATACACTTTTCGCGCCTTCCATTTGATTACCAAAACGTCGTTTCAAATTTTTTTTAGATACAGCGATTTTCAATTTTTTTTTTTTTTCAAAATTTTCATAACAATATTTCCTAAAAAATGCAAGTTTTTAGCGTAAAAAAAAACATTTAACTTCTAGTGATTGGAGAGCTACGTAAACTCAAAGTAATAATTTAATTCTTTAGTATTATATTTTACGTAATTGTACGGTAATTTTTAAATATTTCAGTAATAATCAATTATTGTGGGGTTTTCATAGCACTGAATACTTGAATAAATCATTGTACTAATATTTCCAACAAAAATCGTTTAATCTCTGAAAAAAGTCACATTAAATTAAATTCACCTCCCTTAGTAAGAATTATTGTCGAGTTTTGTATTTTTCCTTAAAAAAAACGATATTTGTTCAAACGGTTTTAAACCTTATTATGTTATATAGCTACAATTCATTTCCGTTGTTTTCTTTTTATATTGTTTAAAGTATTAGTATTAGTTTTTATGATTTTTGCCGCTTTGACACTTTGCGCCGCAGACTGCCTCCATTAACGTTGGTTATTTATTACATTTATTATCCGTACAAACAATGCCAATTACCATTACAAATAAGTACAGCGCGAAATTATTGACAGGCGCATGAATGAAAACACAAATAAGAGAATAAAAATGAAAATAAAATTAATGTGGCGGAAAATAAGCGAAGCATTATGATAACACAAAGCGTTATACAGGGTCTTCTTGTTTGAACAGGGGAGCATGAGGTAGTATCTGCTCTACAGTTAATAATAAATGAAGCTTCTGCGTGACTTTTTTTTGCTTGCCAAAAATAATTCGAAACATTTTTTTTCTCTGGATAAGACTTCAATTTGAAAACTATTTAAATTAAATAATTAAGCAATTATTAATGAAATTACTTTCTAAAAATTTCTTTAATTTTATATGACTTTCGAAAAAATGTTATTATTGCCTAAATAAACTGTTATAAATAAACTATAATAGAACACTTTTAATGTCTAGGCGTACAGATTTCAGTATGAAAATATATCTGCAATTAACGACATTTGGTCTTTTGTTTTTCACGAAGGTTCCCGTGAATAGTGTTCACCCTTTTGCTAAGAAATGTGACGTGTTAGAAAACAATAGCTCTAGACAATGTTTTCAACAATGATACAAGTATAAGGAATTCAAAACACGTAATATTATTTACGTTAGAAAAATCGTGTCACACAGAGTAATTGTTTCAAAGCAAGAAAAGTAAGAAATAAATTTCGATTTTTACCAACTTCATAGTCGTTACGAAATTGGAAAATTGAACAAATTGTAGAGATTATTTGCTTCAACACATTCAAAGACGATATCTATAAAGATCTTTTTGAAACAATCTGGCTCCTACTCTTTCCAAAGTATGGAACACTGTTGGTTTTGATTTTTAGACAGAATAGAACTAACTTCCTTTGACACTCACAAATTAGAACCTGGAAATTTTAGGTAATGAGAATTTCCGGAAATTATGGTAAAAGTTTACAACACATTAAATGTACGCAAATTTCAATCGAAAATTCAAATATCTGAGCGTATTTTATTTAAATGAGTTAACAGTTTAATAAAAGGATGATAATCTTAGAAAATTATCGTAATAATCTTTATTTTTTTACTGATAACATATCATTTTTTATAGGAAAACTATATTGAGTGACATCTCTACGTTTTATTTTGTTTGTTTGTGATTTAATGTATACAAGCATACATATATGTATGTTTAATTGAACATGAAAATGTGATATGTATTATCGTGGATTTTCGACTTTGGTTTTTTGTTTTTTATTAATAGTGAAAGAAGTGCACAAATTAATAATTAAATAGAAAAGAATTTCATTGCACTTTTTTGAGCAAAAACTTTCAGAAAGACAAAGATGGTTCTAATATGTGTTCGTCGACTGCACCGCTAAAAGTTTTTTTCTTTCAACCGAACTATTTTTGAAGCTAACTTTATCTCTTAATTTTTTAATATTAATCATTTTTTGTACAGGAATGATTATACAGCATTTATTAATACAATATTTCTCAAACTTCTAAAAACCAAACATTTAATATAAATTGCATTGCAATTTTCAACTTTATTAAAAATCACTATTTATTTCATTAATTTAACACCATTCTTGCAACAAGAGTTTCAAAAATACAATTTTCGGAATGTGTGAAATATAATTTTCGAATATTTTTGCCGTCGACAATTGCACGCCTGACATGGCAACCACATTTTCGCCTCGCCGCACACGATGCTCAGCTTGCGAGTTCACTAGCAAGCAACAAAACAAATAATTTATGATTTCTATAAATGCACAGCAGCAGTCGACTAAAATCTGCAGCAAAATGTTACACATGAATTTATTTATTTGCATTATTTCAAAGCATATGTATGTATGTGCGCTTCAACGGCTCTATATATGTAAATATGTACATAGGTATAATATAAATATAGAAAGTTATACCCAACAAACAAATTTCACTTTGATTATGTTCGTTCGATGCACTCTTCATAAAATAAAGGCAATAAATTTGAGCATTTATATGGTAGGTGCTACAATTTTATTGCACACTGTAGTTTAGGCAAGTTATTGTTGATAGTTAACATCGCATAAATTCCATCTTTCTCATATGTTCTGAAAACACTTGCTTTGATTGAATCACGTTTCAAGCACATTTTGCTTGCTGCACACACTTTTCTATGAAATTTATCTGTTTGCAGCTGTAAACATATACATATGTATGTATGTGTAAATGTTTGTGCCACATATTTATTTCCTCTCCAAATGTTTTAGCTACATTTTCGCAGTTAAAATTATAGCATTTATTTGCCTTTAAAATTTATATGCTCCTGCTGGCTGGTGTATATAATTATAACTGACAATAAACCAACATACGCACATATATATTTATGAACTCATATGTCAGCTAAAAATTTATGTGCTTGCAAGTTTCCAACGGAATACTGCTACATTTGCGTCCTGAAACCAAATGCCTGCGCTTTTAGGCTGTGCGCTGAGTGCTTTGAAATTAAATTACTCATACGCAATGGAGTACTTGCGCTTCCGCCTAGTCAGAGGACAACGCTATCAGTTTTGTGTAAATATATATATAAGAGAAATGACAAAATTTATTTACTAGCACTTGTGTATTGGTTTGTGGAGACCAAACAAGTGAAAGTAATTAACCGAGCCTTCCATGTTAGAAATGCGCTTTAAGGCACAACAACCTCTATCCTAGATATATGGTTGATAAAACAACAGTTCTGAGGTTTGATTATAATAAATATGCACAAATAACGGATAAAAACGTGATTTTTCAAAATAACTGAGTAAATTTAGGTGCGGAAGTGAGGAAAATCATTCTTGAAAAGTCGTTATCTCATATTTGCATTAGAGGATTAAGATGCCTCTCAAGAAAAGAAACAAAATATCGTTTCAACACATTTTAGTAGAAGTTTTGTTTAACAAATTCACACAAAAATACTGTACAAAGATTTTTTCAACAAAAAATCTTGAACCAAGGTCGCAAAAATGCATTTATATATCTCCTCACCATGCGCTTATGGGACACGACTTATAATAATTGCTTGAATGATTGGAATCAATGTCGTATTTTTAGTATTAATTCAAATGGTGTTGTTTACTAACTGTAGGAAAGTGGTTTTCTCGATACTTCGCTATCAACTTGTTTATTTTGATCTGACCTGTTCATTGTAGAGCATCTTTTAGGATCACTTTCCATTAGGTTAGCATTAGCTCCGATGGCGTAGCAACCAGAGCTGTTAAAAAGGGATTAAAATTAATAATCAATTGAATTAATATATTTTTTTAATTAATTCGATTATTAATTTTTTTTCGAAATTCGTTGATTAATTAATGATTGAAAATTAATTTAATCAAAATTTAATCATGATTAAAGGGAATTAATTTAGTTTGAAAAATTTATTTACAGATTAAAAAAATTTAATCAAAAACTTAGTTAGATTAAAAATTTTGATTAATTTGGATTAAAGTGGATTAAATGGCAATTAATATTCCATTAATTTTTAAATTTATTGTTATTTATAAATCATATGGTGAATTTAATAATACAATAAATAAATAAATAATAACAAAATATAGTCATTACAATAATTCAACAAAAATTTAAACAAACAAATTTAACATTATTTCAATAATTTCAACCATAAAGATAAAAAAGATTCAATTATTTGCTTTTAACAATACTAATTTTTCAAATGAAAAATCGTTCAAAGCATTTCTTCGGGCGCTATTGATAATTCCTGCGAAAGAGAACAATCTCTCCACAGGCGCTGAGGATGTCAGAGGCGTATTAAAATAGAGCGAAGCTTGTTTTAACAAGTCATACTTCTGCCATACTGCGCAATTTTTTATTGGGTCCGCAAGATATGAGTACAACTGCTCCCTGATAATGCTTTCAAGCTCTACTTTACTATAGCCCAAGCTCTGTGAAGTTGTCGTTTCCTCGTCTGCATCTATAATAATAGAAACTAGTAATTTTTAACGAAAGTAACTAATTTATATAAATTTACTAATCTCTTCCAAATCAAAAACACACGTGTATAAATAAGCAATATCCATTGGCGAACATATGTTTGCTACTAGTAAACAAACAACAGTAGAGTTGCTAAATATTATTAATATTGCTTAGACTCATAATATAAGATATAATAACACATGAAATAATTTAATAAACTATTATTTTTTAATTAATGCAATATTAATTGGCATTTAATCCACTGTAATCCAAATTAATCAAAACTTTTAATCAAACTAAATTTTTGATTAAATTTTTTTAATCTGTAAAATAATTCTTAAAACTAAATTAATTCCCTTTAATCATGATTAAATTTTGATTAAATTTAATTTTAATCATTAATTAAAAAGGAAATAGCATTTAATCTTAATTTAATCAGTTAATCAAGTTATGAAAATACTTTAATCAAATTATTAATGATTAAGATTATTAATCGATTATTAACAGCTCTGGTAGCAACATTAATCGAGTTATTTCGTAATATGTCTTTTATAGGTACTTGATCATACAAAAATCACAGGAAACTACTAAACTGATGAGCTTGCAAAATGGAGAACTCTTGTCCTAATATCATCACAGCAAGAACTAGTCGGAGCTTCGCTGCTCTCATACGATTTCATAATGAGCGTCTGCCTCTCGGCTGAGCTGGTTTTTCTCGCTCAGAATAGATAAAAGAAAATTGAACACCTTGCTCTTAGCAATTTCTCTTACTTCGACCGAACTTTAGAACCTTGACAAAGGTGGGATATTCAATTTTGTTTTTTTACCGCTATAAGTTCTTATACATTAATACATTTAATAAAATAAATATTCATAAGTGTTACAGTCCTACCGGTAATTCAATAATCAGTACTGATTTTTTGTGTTGTGATTGTTGTACAGACTTCAAAGCCTGCCGGAAGCGCTGTGCAAACCCAAATTCTCAATTTGTAATATTTTGCATTTTCCCCCCAACTTCTGCTCTACGTACATACTTCATTAACCTCTTAGGGTTTTGCTGTTCACAGTCCATTTTATATTTTCAAAGCGTGGGAATTTGTGGTGCAGCGGATGTGTGTCGCGGAGTCAGACGGCATACAGAGTCGTTGATTTAACAATTAAACGCCACTTAAATAGCGGAAAATGTTATTTGTGCTTGTATACGACATAAAAACGGAAAATAATAACAACAAAAAGGGTGAAAAAGTTATTGAAAATGCGCGCACACACACAGACCGCTTACATGTACATGGGAGAATTTGTTTGCATTTTGAATTGATCGTTTGATTGAGCGCGCTTGCTTTGCTGCAGCCGCGGCCGGTGTTGTCACACACACAGCGCAGCAGCGCGGATGTTAGCGGTGCAGCCGGTTCGTTGTCAACACCGTTGTTGTTTTTCCTAAACAAATATTTTTTTGTTGTTCTGTTTTATTATTATTTTTTTTCAGAAAGCGCAGTCATTAAAGACACACTACTTTTTACGATTCTATACTCTGTATATATGTATGTATGTATGCAGTGTATAATTACTGGTTGCATAACAGTGTCAGTTGTCAGTTGATTGCCCATAACAGTTTTTTCATTACGAAATTTATTTGTCATTAGTTTTTTATTTATATTTCGATGCCGGTTTAGGACACTGTGATGAATGCTGTTGCAATTAAATTCTTAAATTCTCAGACAACGGCGTCAGCGACCATCGCCCATGCACACAAACAAATGCGGATACTTGAGTAATTTTTTGTGAAGCGCAGTCTATCAATCAAGCGGATAATTAAAATTATGTGATGCTGAACTAGCAGGCGTAAGTATGTACATATGTACACATAAGTGTATATAATTGTATGGACTTTTTATGAAATATTTAAAGATTCTTTAAGCAACAGCGTTGCGACCTAATTACCGCTACTCGTCGAAATGCGACAGAATTTCAGTGCTCTTCAGTCCCTCGTATAAAACTTCCTCATTCTATAACATTGTAGCAGCTTTAATTGCCACTTAGGCGCTAAAAAGAATCGCTTCAAAGCTCCGCTAATCACTGCTGTCTCTTTCGACAGCTAAACAAAGTCATATTGACGCTAAAAAAATATTTGTACTATACTTTATATAGACATTAAAGTGTATTAAATAACATTAAGATAAGCAATGAGGCGTGACGAAAACGATTTGAAGGCGAACTAGTGCAAACGCGCGCGGAAGCCAACACCAACACTGGCTAGCTAGAAGGCGGCGGCAGCGGCGACAAGCTGAAAGCATGCGACCGGCATTTGTTTTGAAGCTTATCAGCAGAATGTGATTCAATGCGGAAAAAAACAACAAACAAATATCAATAAAAAGTGCTACGCAAGCAAGGCGAAAAAAATATGAACAAAAACATAAACAAATAAAGTTGTAGTAAGGAGTAGTTATAGTTTAAAAACCGTTACAGGGAAATAGAGAAATTAGCAGTGCTTGCAAAGTCGCGAATCGAACAACAACCGATGTACTTAAGTCAATACTCTGAAACCGAAACTGGTGTAAACAAGGCAACCATCTACACTTCTCTACAGAGCGCTACTCTCATGTTTATTAGTTTACAACAAAGTTAGTGAGCGAATTTGATGCCGTACGTGAATATATTATTAAAGTAAGAATTAAACAAGTTTTACAAATATCTCAAGTCAAGTATCAAATATCTGTGCAAAGTGGCAATACAGAATAGTGCGTGTCATGCGCCAGTTACCAGTCGAAATGTTCGAACGAGTCATCGAAAATTGGACTCAACGGATGGACCATCTGCGACGTCGCTGCGGTCCACATTTCAATTAGATAGTCCTATTAAATTTAAAGTTTCTGTATTTTTTCTTTAGGAATAGTAGGGAACCTCGAAATGGATCACACTTACTTATAATATATTTACAGCTATCTACTTTCTCTTACAAAAGAGTGTGCGCAAACCTCATTTAAGTGCTACAAACGACATCTTTATTGCTACCCAGTTTTGTTTTTTGACCCGAAAGAAATATTTCTCCACCGAAAGTGGAATCGCAAGCGTTGGAAGATATTTTATCATAAGGTTGCACGACAAGTGCCGCACGCTAGTTTAAAAATCTAGTTTAGTATGTTCGATTCGCTTCTCTGAGCTCTACCAGTCTTTTCGTGCAGCTGGTATAGTACGTTCGATTCTCTACTCTCAAACAATTGATGTATGGAAGGCTACGTATAGTTTAAGTTAGCGAAATCTGTAAATACATTCCAATATGTCTTTAATAAAGAAAACTTCTATTTTAAATGAAAAGCTCTTTTCGAGATTATGTTTTCGAAGCTGAAAACTAAAAATTGAATATAGCTCACAATAGTTACAGATTTTCGTGCTGAAAATTAATTATGTTCACGCCGTTCATGGCCTTACCAAAAATTATATATCATACCTACAGATGCACACTAATTCTACAAAGGAAACAGCCGAACATCTTTTAATGCTATATCATTGTAGTTGGAAGAATTTGCTGCTAATCTAAGGTTTCAGACAAACCACGCCCTTCGAACGCGTATAAATTGCACTAACTAACTAAATAACTCAGAGTTTTTACTTCAACTTAAGTGGACTTAAGCTATTCAGTGTTTCGTATATAAGCCGCTTTAAAGCAGAAATGTACGCTTTTAATAAAAATAAAGAAATAAATTTCGAAACAATGTTTGAAACCTTTACGATAGACTCAGCGAACATAAATATTTTATAAAATTTAAAAGCACTTAAGAGCGGAAACAATTTATAGGGAAAAGGCACAATAGCTGAAAGCATTTAAAACACGCACACATACATATGTATGCATAAAGTTACACATATATATTTTAAAAACATACTAGTATTTACTTTTTCCATTAGCACATACAGAAATCTTGCCATGCAGCTGGAAATTTGCAAAAAAAAGTTTCAACAGTAAAATAATGGAATTAAAGTCAGGCATTTGTTGCGCCACAGGACAAAGGCTCTGCGAAGGGTGCGCGGTAATATTGGCACTTGAAACACTTGAATGCATTATATATGGTTGTACACACATACATGCACACATATATTCATGTATGGGTGAATATTAGCCAGCGGCGCGCAACCTGTGGCGCTGACCACGGCAACCCACGGCCAAAGTGAGTCTGCATAGACGCAGCATAAAAGCATAAATGTAGTTATATTTTAACAGCTTTTTTGCTTTGTTTGCCAACGCGCTGGCTAACATGCTTTTTCCATCATTTGCAATTGGTGTGAACGCAGAGGAAATCATCGGCAGCGCTTTTAACGTTAACCAAACGATACAGTGCTCATTTATATTTATACCTTCAACCTTCTCTCATCTTACGCCCTGAGATTTTGGATATATATCTGAAAATATTCTTCTTCTTCCTTAAAAGCTGTTGTACCCGAAACCGCTGATCTCACACCATTATAGTAAATAACTGAAGATCAAGTATGGTCAACTTTTTTTTTGCAAAATATCTTCATCAAATTTGGCCAAGATTAAAGTATAAAGCAGCTATCCCATCTCCAAACAAAAAGTTCGTTTTCCATTTAGTTTTAGATAAAATACAGTGTTTGTCCGAAAAGGAATTGGACTGATTTCCTTCCGCAGCGACTGTACTTTGGAGCGTGCGCGCACCGACTGAATTCGGTAGAGGGCGTTCCTAGCTAACGAAAAAGCGGCTGGTCAGTTGTGTCCGAGCACCTGGAGAGGCAGGACAAACATTTTCGAGTGACGTCGCAGAGGTACGCGATTAAATTCTATGTGAAACTCGGTAAATCTGCGACAGATACGTTTGATGTGATCAAGCAGACTTACCCAGATGTTGCTTTAGCAAGAATGCCGGAAGAGGTTGTTGACGAAGACCTTACTGGGAGACCTGCGACTGTGACAAACACCGACAAAGTGACTCGTGTGAGCAAAGTTTTGAACTCAGACCGTCGACTAAGTATTCGTTTAATTGCCCGCATGTTAAATTTATTAAATCTGTGGTTCGTGACATTGTGACGAAACACTCGAACATACGCAAGGTGTGCGCGAAGATGGTCTCAAAAGTGATCCCTTTCTTGTGAATACCTAACCTAACCAAGGCCGGTATCCCAACGCTTCCACAGCCGCCCTACAACCAGGATGTGAACAACTCCAGCTACGACCAATTAAATGTGAGCGGACAAAATCCTATACAATTTTAGTTGGAGGTTGGAGTTTTTAAAAAGTATAAAAACTCAAGCACTGTGGACTTTTCCTAAAAAATCGACAGAAATCACAACAAATTCACATAGACTTCTAAACAATTACTGGACAAGTTTAATTTTTGTGAAGTAACCCTAACAAAGGTATAGAAAACATCAATCTAACTTCATTTTATTTAAAAATGATCGGAAAAACTTATTTATTATGAATGAACCGAACTGAAAATAATTGATCCACAGCTAACTTCGCATTTTCTCCAATAAGAATGCATCTTATTTGTATCTAGGACAATATTTTCTCTCTCTCTGGGCAAAACCCGCTTGATTGTTTGTGCACCTGATTTAAATACATATATACTCTGCTGATCCTTCTCTTTATAAGCCACATAATAAGAAGTTTCTACCAAAGAGTTAGTTTACATGTGTTTATAGCTATTTGCTCAATTTGACCAGACAACTAAAAGAAATCATTAATGGAACATTATTTTGCGGCTAGCTAAAAAACTGTGACTCGTATGACCTGCAATTATTGGTGAGTTAACAACTAGCATTGGCCCAGAAACCGCCATGTTCAACTTACATACATATGTATGTACATCATGAGATCTGAAAATTAATTAAATATCTACATAAACATTTATATATACAACAATATATACTGCAAACACATGTATCTATTTAGCGCGATCAGTAGCCGGACCGAATTCCATTCAGCACTTTAGAGACACCCAAGCGTTTAGCTGAATTGTTTGAAAGCTGCGCTGTGCCATTTGCAGTCGAGTGGTAATTATTTCGGCCTACTTTGTTTTAACAGATGCATACGAGTTCCAACAACTTTCTAAGCCAACAACAGCAATTACCATATGAAGTGCATTATTTCATTATTCAGTTCGACGCCGTTTCAAGTGTCCACATAGATTTAATCTATTCTCAAGTGCGCTCAACATAACAGAATATATTACAATTCTAAATATGTACATATAACATATATACTTATGTACATATGTGCATATGGATATACAAACATGTATACATATTGATTTACAAAATAAGACAGAGGCTTTCTTTCGTTGATAATGATCAATCATTTAAATAGTTATATTCAACTAATTGAGTAAAAAACATTATAAATTTCCATAAAAAACTACAAATTTGACCGATTCCTTAGGGAAGTGAAATATTAAAACATACAACAAAGTTCAGCTTCACCTTTGAGTTGGTTGTAACAAATTTTAATGAATTCTCAAAACAGGCTAAGAGTTGGTGGTTTTCTTTTTTCAATCCTGATTACATCTTACTTTCTACCCTATTTTATATTTTACGGTTGTTTTCAATGAATTAAGTGAAGTACGAAATTTAATTTCAAGATGGGTAAAGATATATAGTTATTGAGACACCTTCTCCTTCAAGTTGGTAAAATTGCAATCTGGGGTTTGTCCTTGGCGAACATCATGCATCACATTAGCGATGGGACTTCTTGTACAAGCTGCTGCCATGCTACAAGTTTTCTAAAAGCTCAATATTGAGACATCTGCAGAACATCGGCATATTGTTTAATTTACTGAAAACTGGTGATCTACCTCCGCTTTTTCTCACTTTCAAGATGACATCTCACTTTCTAGTCTACGTATTCTACACATTACAACTTTGCTTGACTTTTGTTGATAGCAGATACTCATTTGTTTTGCATTTATAAAGTCAACAAGTATTCCAAGCTTCACATTTCAACACCATGATTTCTTAGGAAAATAATACTTTAACCGATCTGGCTTGCTTTGTCCGTTGCATGTTTTGCTGTTCATTGTTTTCGTTGCTTTGATGTTTATTTGTTGAGTTTTGCTTAATCATGAGGCTCGGCAACAATGTTACAACTTTTATGCGTCACTTCATAGACGCTAAAGGTATAACAAAGTTTGAATGAAAGGACTTTTTATACAAGTAATGTATAAGTAGGTATAGCTGGAGGCAACGATGGGCTTTACTGCAATACAAAGTGCGCTCCAAAGTAAACAAGACTTAAAAAAGCCCAGAACAAATGGTTTTTTCGGCAAAATCAATTTATTTTATTCAAAATATGTAGTCTCTTTCTGCTTCAATACAACATTTTGCACGGTCCAAAAGCAAGTCGAACCAGTGTTTTAGCTCGTTGGGCGGTATTGCCACCAGTATGCCGGTGCAAGCCTTTTGAATGGCCTCTTCGTCTGCATAACGCTTTCCTTTCATGGGCAAATGCATTTTTCCGAAAAGGAAGAAGTCACACGGTGCTATATCAAGTGAATACGGGGAGTGGTTAATGGTTAAAATGTGAGTTTTGGACAAATAATCGTCCTTCGAATGTTGGATTCTGAGCAATTTTCAACTTTGCAAGCGCAAATGTTCGGTCAAAATGCGATAAATCGATGTTTTGGAGATATTCAATTCCATTTCCATGAATTTCAATGATGATTTCGGCTGATTTTTGATGAATTTACGCACAGTTTCGATGGAATTTCCGGTGATCACGGATTTTGATTGGCCCACATGTTGATCGTCATTTATGTCCTCACGACCACTTTGAAAACGTTGAAACCACTCGTGCACTCTGCTACGAGATTGGCAATCATCGCCATAAACCTTTTGGTACAAGTTTTACCAATTTTAAAATAAAATTTAATGTTGGCTCTTTGTTCGAAGCCCATTTTTGCACCGATAACACAAACATACTGACACTTAAAACGCAATAACTTCACTTCCAATCAATGAAATGTCATGAAATTCTCCATGGACAATCGATAAAAATAACAGATTCTAACGCACCAGTCGACATATACATAGATGGCGCCACCAGGGGGCGCTGGATTAAAAAAGCCCTACTGAACGCATCTTGTATATTTCTCATAAATGTTTTGAAAAAATGCTGATTTTAGATGATGCATATAGTTAAGCTTTAGTCTCGGTTAAGCTGCTTTGATCTCTGTAAGTTTCAAAGTTTTCCAAATTCCACCTAATTTTTAAATCATCACACTTTATAGCTTATTTTTTGCGGTAACCTATGTAACTAGTACATCAGTTCAATCGTATCGATTTTTCCAAAAATCACTAATCACCAAAACATGCGCTATTATATATTTCCAAAAAGTGGTACCTAAAACGAACAAAAATTAAACAACAACAAAACTATGCCATCGGCACACACCAAAAAGGCAATAGCTTGTGTTTTTTACACGTTTTTAGGCTCTTCGCCTGATGCCTTTGTATTGTAGGCTTGTGGCCATTGTCTGCCTAAGTCAAGATATTAAAGTTTAAAGCTGAAAGCCACAAAAACCCATTGCACAACATTTTACGATCACTTGAAACCGGATCGCGCCGCCATGGCGCGCCAAAAACCAAAGCCGCCACACAACGTATTGACCGCAGCAATGACTTTGCCCAGCAGTTTCCTGCTTTTACTGCCTCCACAGCCTTTTTTCAACGCAGCGGCGGCAGCAGCTTGCATTGTTTTGATACGGTGGAGCTGTTTGTGCGCGGCTTCTTCCATAGTTTAGTGACGTCTTTGGCTGGTCGGGCGGCGGCTTAGTTTGTTGGCACCATTGATCGCTACCAATGCTGTGAGCACCGCGCGATTGGCGGCATGCTTCCTCTATGCCTGGCTTGTTGTGGCTTGACTGGGTAGCTGTCGGAAATCGCGTCTTGATCTTCTCTGTTGTAAATTCGCCGAAATGGCACATACAAACGTGCGCGGACATTCAGGACCAGCTCAGCATGCAGACCAACCTTAAAGGCTGAAATCTTGCGCGTTCTTTGCATTTTTTATTTACCATTTGTAGGCCGTGCGGGCAAAATATGCAGGCATAAAGGAATGGCAAAATAAATGCAGAAGCTACAAGCTAACAGCTTTTTGTGAAGGCACTACAGGCCGCCAGCCTTTAATCGTAAGTGCATTCGCCGACCGACAACGACGATACGCATAATTGCGACTGGGTCGACTGCGCATGCGCCTGCGCAATTCTTCAGTTCTTATTGTTTTATTTTTTGTAAGAACGCCAAGTACCTGTAGGACGCTCCGAGACGCTGTCTTACCATTGCTTTTATTTAGCATTTATTATGGCCGAGCCTACGCGTATGACCTGTTAGTCGGGGTTCAGACAAGGACTCTTTTGTCACTCATTATCGGCAAACTCTCTTTCGGCGTCGGTCAGTCGAGTCGAGTTTTTCTGTCTTTCTTTTCACAAACGTTTGTGCGGTCCAGCTACGCCTCGCGCAGTTCATTTGCTCTCAAAGAATTATCATGGATGTGGTAGAACAATATTTAGAATCTTCTAAAACCTTTGCAGTTCATAACGAATTGCGTAGCAGCGAACTGTTAAGAACAAGTACACAAAGCGTGACACCCGAGCATGAAAGGCACTTCGTCTTTCTTCGTCGTCCACTGGAGTTTAAAAGAGACGGTTTGGGCGACAAAAGAATCCGTATGTGAACTGTCACTTAATGGCGGTGTTGTTGTTGCACTCATATATAATATACAATTCTTTTGGAACTATGCACCGCCGTAGAGCTCAGTCGCAAAGACCGCTTAAAATTTAATAGCTCTTCTTTAGAGGAAATGTACAAGTCCCTTAGTCTCCTCGGAACAGCTGTTTTCCATCATAAAATAACGCCATTGTACTGAACCCAAAAACAAAACAATCAACTGCATTGGAAATTAAAGATACCTTGAATGGTTGAGGCTGTAGCGCATGCTTTTGAATGTCTGTGATTCCTACACAGCGCTCCTAAGTATTCGAATATGTTGTAAATACCCGCTCAAATTAAACCAAACAAGAAGAAGAAATAACGAATAACGCATAAAATAAACGATTACAACAACAGCACTGCAATAAAAAGTAAGAAGCAACTGCTGCAGCTTTAAAAACTTGTGAAACTTGACTCGCAAACGTCGCAGAGGATGGATACACCGTCGGACGGACGGACATGGGCACACATACGTACGTATGTATGATGATCATCTGATGGCTTCGTCTGCCCGTTGAGTGTTTGTGTATCGACGCGGCGAGTCGGCGTATTCAACTCATCTTTTGTATGTGCATTTGCCTCAATTTCTTGTTGTCAGCGCGCCAACTTGATGGAGCATGAGGGACGACACATGGCATAGCGGCACGTAAGGCCAAATATCAAAACAACTGTGTAGCGAAATGTTGGACAAAAAATTTTGACGCGCCAATTTATAGCCTTCGTGAAGTGCGCTCGAACGCTAAGTTAATATTTGAAAAGCGAAATAGTTAAATGAAACTGAAAAGTTCCCAAGGTCTCCACAGAGTTCAGAATAAATTTGTCGATAAAAGCCTTAAAACCCATAATACTGCATGTCTGATATATAGATACTAAGACTCTTCAAATTGATATATCGGGTTTTAAACCCCCATAAGAGTTTTGAAGTTCTATCACTATTGCTTCTCGGGTCAGTTGAAGTTGACTTTCATAGCATACTCTCGCTCTGAGCCAACCGATATTCTTATCTGAACGCTGTGAAACGACTGGTTCCATCGTTATAACATGGTCAAAGTACCATTAAGGCCATATGTTTCTAATACTGTTCTGAAGGAAGTTTCTTACTTTAATAAGTGCTTACTGGTTGCTTCACTTGTACTTATGAAATTATTCCAAAATATATTTTTAAGTTTTAGAGAACTTTACCAAAATGGAGAAAATACACCGAAAATATTTATTAACTACTACTTTAGTCTACTCCAATAAAATCGAATTTCCTATAACACATTTAAGGAATAGTCTTCTCAGGTCCATATTAATGAACGAATTATTCGCAGATATGGTAAAAAGGTATGGACGATGAATACATCTGATGAGTGGGCGTTACGAGTTTTCGACAGACATGGTTCTTTGCGCACTGGCAACGGTGAATACCGCAGTCATTGGAGCTGTACGAGATATTTGACGACATTGACATAGTTCAGCGAATTAAAAGACAGCGGCTACGCTTGCTAGGTCATGTCATCCGAATGGACGAAAACACACGACGGAGTACCCGTCGGGGGAAGCAGAGAAAGAGGAAGATCTCCACTCCGTTGTAAATACCAGGTGGAGAAGGACCTGGCTTCACTTGGAATCTTCAATTGGCGCCAAAAACGAAAGGAAAGGAGGAGTTACCACGACTGGCGAGCTGTTGAGGATTTTAGTAGATTTAAATTGGTTGAGTTGTGAACATATGGTCTATCTTAGAGCGCGTCGTACTGTAATTGTCGCTTAGTAATCTTTGACACGGAATCTCATAACTTAAAATATGACGGTCTCATTCGTTTCAAACTTAGTACCGAAATGTTAGTTCACGCAATTGTAATTTATAGCGTGAAGGGAATAAAACTTATGCACTTAAAATATTACTACAGCAAAGCATTCGTATACCGCCCGGCTGACGGTCACTGAGGCATTGCAATCATCGGCATCTCGTAGTCGACGGCATCACCTCGCTACGAAAAACGCAATTCAGCAAGACCCGCTTGATGCGGCACACAAAAACCGACCGAACGACCAACGTTGAAGGCAGCTTTGGCGGTGTAGTTGTGATGATGACGATGGTGCCGGTGAAGTCGGCGGCGGCAGCTTGAAAATGAAGCCGCCATCTCACAAACGCTGCACGCCGACATGCGAGCAAGAAAAACTTCAACTGCACGTACGAGTAAAGTTCGGAAAGGAAAAAATGCATCTTGTGCAATGGGGGAACCAAAGTGGTGGGGACAGCAAGCAGTTGAATTGTCGGCCAGTTGATTGTTTGAACGGGTTTAGGCTGCAGCTGTTATTATTATTGTTGTCTTATTTTGTTGTTTCGTTGCTCTTCTTGCTCTTCGTTTGTGGTTCATTGGTTGCTGGCTTGACTGGCGGCCCGCAGCAAATGTAGCGTTCGTCTTAGGCATGCCAGCTTTGTAGCCGCGTAGCCTGCATTCACGTTTGTCGGCCGGCCACTTTGTGTTTTTGTGAGTGCCGCGCGCATGCGCGCTGTTATTATTATTTCTCTTTCGGTATTTAACTTCACTATAGAGATGCCGAATGCCAACAAAATGTGCAACAAGTAGGAGGAGGTATTTATCTTGTTGTTTTCTTCGCTTTTAATGCTGCTATTTGAAATGGCTTTTCTGTGGGGCTATCAGCCTTATCGAGTCTGCTTTTAAGTGTTTGTACGACTTTGATGCTTTAAAATTTGTTATTAAAATCGGCGCTTACTCTAAAAGCTGTTAAAATTCTATGTGTGCCCTGGAGACATGTTTTTTAAGTGAATACTTTTTAAAAAATAAATTCCTTTTCTTCTAAACAATATCTGGGTTGCAGCTAGTCAAACCAATATAATTTCTATCGGAGAATTTTCAGCCTACATAATAATAGTTAAAGACAACTGTAGAAGATATTGCCATATATCTGGATCCGTTTACTACTATTTTTGGTAACTACTAGACATCGAGGTGCCCGTAGATATGTATGTCTCGCGGAGTTCATTTTCAACCATTACTAGTGATGCTAGCCCATAATTTATGTCGAAAGATTTAAGAGTACTCCTAGTAAAGGTTGTTTCATATTCGAAACCTACTTCGAAAGATAGAATGGAACTTCCTTCGATATTCTTTTTCATTTCAAGAAAGCAATTTTGCATTAAAAGATAACATATTTTAAATATGAAATTTTCGTTTGTAAAATGGTTATTTTTGTTGTTATAGCAGAAGAAAATTTTGAAAATTTTTTCAATTTACCGAAATAAAAAAGCTGATCCATTCCTATTGCATGGACTTATCTGTCGCGGTAATTGTTTTGAACCTATTGTTTCGGCCGAACAGTTAGAAGAACAAGCCGCCGCACAGACCATGCTACGGTTCTACAGTTCACTATAAGCATGTATTCTTACTGGATCTCGCAATAAAAAATTGGAATGACTTTTTGGCTGGTAAAGTATGGGTCTTTTTGGTTTTTAAGTACCCTGTATCTACCAATTATATGTAAGTATAGTTAAGTGGATATCTGTATATATGTATTTTCGTATACATTTTGAGGTGCATTTGAAGTGCAAATTGCTAACTAGCAGTCTTGGTTTTTAACAATGTGTGCCAGTAGTATCTGGATTCTACCAGTGTCTTCCAACGCATTTCGTTATACCTGCCCCTTACTACACACACACATTACTGTTTTCTTCCACTCTATTCTACACGTTTTTATTGTTTTTGTATTTCGTATTACTTTATTCACAATTCTGCTTTTTTCATTCTTCTTTTCGGTTTCATTGCCATCTTTGACTGCTTCCTTTTAGGAATTGTTTACTTTTGTCTACAATATACATATGTATGTATTAGCTGCTGTTTCTTTCTTATATATTTGTATATAATTTTGTTGTTTTCTATGCTTTTGGTTTGCGCATAATTTCGTATTGGTCGAAAAAGGTTTCGGTGAATGCATACGAACTCAGAACTATACACGGCTTTCAGAGTTACCACGCCGGCGGCCTCGCATTGAGCTCTAGCCGCGCATAGACCCGCTAAAATAATTCGAGGGAATCTATCGGTCGTAGTGAAGTTGCAAGTGACGGCTTTGTTAATTCAATTGATCGCAAAGATGAGTATTATTCGCCTCAAAATAAAACAGAGAATGGAGTAGGTAGAAAAAAAACAAAAAAAATAATAAAAAACACACAACAAAAGATTTGATCTATCTTCATTTTTCCCTTTTCGGCGATCTTTTCATTTATAATTTAGTTTTCTCTGCATGTTCTTTTCAACAACATAGATTCTCACTTGCGCGCCGCTCGGCAATTTGTTTTTGTTCTCCCTTCATCCTGCAGAGCCAATGCGCTCGATAGGCGATTGTTGTTGTCTGCAGTATCATTGCATGTATGTATATACTTGTGTGTATGTGTAGATATCTGATATTGGCGGCACCGGCGGCTCGATGGTACACTGTCTTATTAGGCTCTCGTTGGTTGCTTCGCTGCCACCACTTCATCTATTTTTATTTTATAGACCACAGCATATTTATACGAAATGGTAGGCAACAAAAAATGAAATACCAAAAAACTCATCATGATCTCGCACACAAACATATACATACATACATATCTATACATGATTTAGATATTTAAATGTTCAAACGTGTGTACAATTGTGTGGTTGTGACCTGTAGCGACCGCATAGGAAGCGGTAGCATAAAAAAGAAAAAACCCGCTGCCTTTAATTTTCTCGTACGAGCCGTGTATGTCTGCATGTTTTTGTCAGACTCGTCGTTGTTCTTAATATTTTCGGTGTTTTTCTTCTGCTCTTTGCACTGTTTGCTTGCGGCGTTGCGGCGTTTTCAAACTCAAATGATCAATGGATGTTCTAACATTTGGTGAATACTCGAACAAGCCGCGTCGCAAGTTTCAACTCGTCGACGTATACTCAAACCGAAAGCCACTGTTAGTGAATAAGGTCCACGGCGGTCATTACTTCTCTTTTCTTTGCCTTTTTATAGTATATTTATGAAGGTTTCGAAATCAATTTTTGAATAAAAAAACATGCCAGGGTTTGAATCTCATCAATATATGAGCTCTTACATATCCATAAACTTATAAAATGGTCTGCGTTTGCTTGCTTTTCTGTATAATCTACTCTATCGATAATTAGATAACTTGAATTTGATTTTTGAAGAAGTTTCTAATGCTTTTTGCACATGATGCACAGTTGTTATCCCATTATTTTTGATCATATTGTTTAATTATTTATGATAATAATACGGCGGTCATTAATGCTTAGACGACCTTGTTGAAGCCACTGTGATTACAGCTGTGAATTGCACACTCCATTAACCTACTTCCAACCAACACAAGAGTCAAATTAAAGAGACTACTTCTTTTCTATTCATTTTTTAAAACCAACATATGTACATACGAGTTTTTCGAATATGTGTAGGTCGATCCTGCCTAAAAAATACTTTCCATAGTGTTCATCGCGTTTTGTTTTACACGCAGTATGGTGCTGATATATGTACATATGATATGCTGATATTAATGTATGTACCATTTAATAAATGCTGCTTCCATCAACTGTGTTCTGTATTTCGTCTTAACATACCATAAACCTTGTTTTCACTTTCTAATATACAAATTTTTGAATTTAAAAATCCCCCTGAGGCGGATCAAATTCGGTATGTTCGGTAAGTTACAATTTGACTCATCCTAATATGGAGGGTACTCCTTTTGTTTTTAAACAAAATTGTATCTTTTAATATCTAAGATATTTTCTCCTGCAAGTAATGCAGTGTGAGCACTAAGCTCTACGGAATTATCACAATCGACCAGGGATAAAGGGATGCCGAAACTATTCCAGTATGAGAGCGCCTCAAACTTAGCGGTTTTATAACATTTTGCAATGTAGCCAGGTCAGACAAAACACTAGGTTTTGGGTATTTAACTTATATGAAAAACGATTTCAATATTTACATTTTTATGATTTATTGGTATATTAAAACAACTGACATTTGACCATTCAAAGTTTCAAAAAGTGATTCCAACTTGCTTTATCTCAATTAATAAATGATTTTAATCATTTTTAAATGAAAATGAATACAATGATGCATGCCATGACAAAACCTTTCATCAAATACATTTAAATTTCTTGTTTGTGTTTTCTTTAATTTTCATTTTTATTTAGTGATCTTGAATTTTTGGTAGAATTTATATCTGGCCGTTGCTGTCGTTCCAATTGTGAAACGTCAAAACATACCCGATCCAGTCAACTGTCAAAGTCGGGTAGGTGAGTTGTTCTCTCATTTCCAATGGCAGGAGAGTTGGGCATCACTTTATCTCTGCAATAGACTAATTTGTTGTCATTTAAACACTCGGTTGATTTTTTATCTGCCAGCACCATTTTACTTTGGTTGGTTTCATAGCTGAGTTTAGCAAAAAAAACTTGTGTCGGCTCTGTCAAGTTTTCGTTAACGAAGTACACAAGTCAGTTTAGAGGGATATTAGTCTCTGTGGGTAGTTAGATCGCTATTTCTGTGATTTACTGTAATGATTTTCAGGCGATGTACTATATATTTTATATGCAAACTTGAGTTGTGAGAACTAACTTCGGTTAACTAAACAGCAACGCTTCTTTCTATGGAGAATTGCTTCCAACTTTACTGATATCACGCTGAAGAATTATTTGTATGATATTAATGAGTATCACAAATAATTTTTCACTGGCTACCTTTCAAGATACTTGAGATTTCATAAAGCCAAAGCGGCAGTGCATTTGGAAAAACTCTACATCTCACATTTAGGTTGAAAGTCGATTTTCCTGTTATTTGTATATACACATTGCTTGAAAAATAATATAGACATAAACTTAAAGAAAAGTGAGCCACCTTTTTATTATTTTGCGCAATATAAAGAGATTAATTTCTTGTTGAATTTTAAATGCAAGGATTTCCATGTTTTGAATGAACATTCCTTTATTTAACGGTACTAATCCAAGTATGTACAATTCTCTCTGGTTAATTTGATTTGGCAAGATTTTTTCGAAGGATGGTTTTCAACCGAGAGCTAATAATTTAAAGTTACTATCTTATTTTTGGCTTTACTTTTGTATGAAATCGCAAATAATTTTTGTATTTAAGTACTACTAAACACTGGCGAAATTTCCGTTCTGTTTCCACGACATTCGGGTCTAAGGAATGGGAAAAGGCATAGATTTTTATTCCGGCAAGCACTGTCAAATCCGCACCATACCTCGAAATTACTGTATGAATGTTTTCTGTCGTTACATCAACAACAACAACAGGGAAATAAAAATTTCAACAATTGCACGTAAAAATTCATTACATTAGATGTAAACCTAGATCTAATTATCTATATGCATGTATATTTTAGACCTGGTGCTCTATTCGGGAATGCATTACTTTAATTTTGTTATTCCTAAAGTAAATTTGTATTCGCCACAGAGTTTGAAGTCTGTCGCGTCGCCTTAACTTTCACATGTATATCGCATCTCCTGCCGATTGGCGCTCAAAGATGCACATAAACAAATAAATCCATATGTAAGTATGAACGTGTATTAAAGGAAAATCGCAATTTACCTGAGAATTGTTTATAGCCGCCGAGTATTTTATGCTTCCACCATTTGACGATATTGCCCGCCATGTTGCTGACGAACGCCAAATAAATGCAAAGTACGCGCTTTTTACGCTGTTGAATATTCTGCTTGTTGTTTGTTGTTCGAATTGTTGTTGTTTGTTTTATATTTAATTCCACGTCGCAACGTTGCACGCGGCTTGTCAACGTTTTTTATTGACGGACCGCTCGAAGTCGATAACTTCTGTTTTGCCGTTTGCTGTGATTCACTGTTTCGCTCGCCACGCTTTTTCGCTTTTTGTGCAGTCTGGCGCAATGTCTACGACAATTGGTTTGCGTGATTTACGACAAGTAAATGCAACCGCAAACAATCAGTAGCAGCCGAGTGCCGACAATGCGCGCATAGGTGGATATTACACATTGATGGTTTCTGATTTTGCTGGCTTGGCTGTTTGCTCTTGACGCTTGAATTGCTAAACTACCTTTGCTTCGGTTTTTGTTTTTTGTTTTATTGCCGGGTATTTGCTTATTTATTATTTGTGGCAACGAAACTTTTTTTTGTAATCAGCAGTAATGCCAGCGGAGCTTGCTGGAGACAAATAATTTGCTGGATTCTTTTTTATGCTTTTTTATTTTTATGAGAACACTGTTTTCAAATTGCTGCTCACACTTTTTATTTTATTTTTTATAATTTATTCTGAATTGCGACACGCGCGCAATTTTGGCATTCACTGTACCTTGCACTTCACCGCGGCTGCCGTTTATTATCCTTATCGTTTTGACAGGTAAAATGAGCGCCGACAGTGGCTCAGCGCGTCACTTACCTAAGTGGTAAATCGTTATATATTTTTGCATTTGTTGTGTCGCTTTGATCGACAGGTTTGTCGGCGTATGGTAGGCAGTCGCTTTTCCACCACTTCCACTCTGTTTTACTGTGTCACTGTACTCACGGGTGCACTTCCTTACCGCTTTTTAGCCGCCTTTACTGGTTTGGACAACATTCAGTTGACATTTCCAGTGTCGGTAAATATTTTAGCTCGCACAACATTTCGCACTTTCTCTGCGATGCAGGTTGGCAAGACTCGTACTCACATATGTATGTGTGTATGGGTATGTATGGGTCCATTCGCAGCGTCAAAAATCAAATGTTTACTTCTAGTAAAGTAGGTGTTTTAAGAAAACATTAACTTTAAGACCACATTCTCAACCAATTGTAGGCCAACCTGAACAATTTGTTAAATACTATCGCTGCACTTTCTCACTTTATTTCTGATTTAAAACCAATATCTATTCTTAAACATTGATTGTTGTTGGTGTGCAATTTTTTGTCGCTTGCACTCGTCTTTATTTTTTCGGTGACAAAAGTATGCGCCACGCACTCCCGACACAACAAAGCACTTAATTGGTCCGACACAGGAAATTCATTGCTTATGGAAATTACATCCGGCCAAGGCTCGAGCACTTTGGCATTCTTCTTCGAGTATTTTTATTTTCCATTTGAGAAATCGCGACACTTTGGCATGTTATTTACATACAGCTGAAGTTTGCTGTTTAACATTATCTTTGCATTTTTTTCACTAAAGAACTCCAAAATCTCATCAATATCAATTCCAAAACACTTTTCATTAAAATTGCTAATTGATTTGCTTTATTCCAACACTTTCTCACTGCTTTTCACAATTCCTTGCAAAATGCAACACAAAAACACACGCCTTCCGAATATCTCGCTCGGAACTTCCGTTTATTTTTCAGCCTTTAACCGTCCCTTCTTCGCATAAAATCCGTTTCATTTCATGAACATCATTACTTTTACGCTCAACGTACGACCACTGACTGAACGGGCACCACACTGCCGCAACGTTTGAAACAACAAACCTCTTCTACGCTACGCCACGCTTGTCGGCTGCTGCCTGTGATGTATTCGTTTTTCGTCAGCGCTGCTACTACACTGGCGTTGTTGTTGCCGTCGTTGCTGTAGTTGACGTGCGCGTCGGCGTTCTCTGGTCATAGCAAGTCATTGTTGTTATGTTTTTTGTTGTCGTTGTTGTTGACTCCAAAAGGCGGCAATCGGCATGGTACACAAAAGCGCTTGTTGGTGGTAGCTGGGGAGCAGCCTAGCTAGCTAGCAAGTTGGCTGGCGGCACACCAAAGCGCAAGGCGGCAAAAGTAAAACGTACGCGCGCTGCTCGGCCAAGTGTAGCAATTGTGAGTACACGGAGCGGATAATTGAAAAAGTGATGCAAATAACTACGTCAGGTCATTTATTTCTATTACTATTTCTAGCATGTATGCGCCTTTTTAATGAGGAATAAAGATCTGAGTACTTTTTTTCTACCGAAATCCGACTGAAAGCGGGAATGCATGAAGTAATGTTGAATACCCTTTGTTGAAAAAACTTAACCTTCGATTACGGTGCTCCATGGTCCTCGAAATATAATCGAACCAGCATCCTAATAGGCTTTACTTTAGATTAAAGCTCATAAGAGAAATCTTCACATGAAGGATTTAACGATTAGCATAAATTTTAGCGCGTTGAATTTTTCAACAGCGTAAAGATAGCGCGCTAGTCGAGGCCAATTGCGCCGTTCATCATAATTCGGATTGTCTGTGAAAGCATTTATAAACTGAAGGTTTCATCTGGGCTCCAATTAGACTTTTGAGATACTGTGCCGTTCTAGCCTAGAAGTTCAACTCAAATCCAAGACTTTGAACAGCTCTTAGGAGATTTAGAGCAATTTGCAAGCAACGCTCAGCGCCTGACTTTGCTTTTTTTTCATTTAAGATCAATGTAACACTACAACAAAATCGGGATCAACATATATTTGTTTGTGTATATTTCTTTTATATATTTTGTGTAATTCCCTTTATTTTTGCCAGTGTACATTTCGCCTGTATTATTAAGCGCCTTCACCCCGGTTGTACGAGTTTCTAGCATTTACGTTTTGTTTATATCGAAAATTCGAACATAACTTCGCTCTCAGAGAGCACGCCTGGCTTTAATCTCCAATGTGCTCTGAGATATATATTGATATACATATATACATTACCACAACAGTTTCCTCTGGCAGCAAGATATGCACAAAGGGAGTTGCGCCACTCTCTTAAGAGCTTCGGCATTGAGTTAAGAGTACATCGTTTTCGAAATTGCGTATGGCAAGAGAAAACTTGTTTTGATGGTTTGTTATTGTTATGAACAGCAAATGTAAACATATTCAATTGTATTTATCCGTATGAAATGAATTTACCTATCGTATCATTTACAAAAGTAATGTCATAACTCAAAAAGTCGATTTTTAAAAATAACGTTTTAAAGTTTACTGTTGTTTCTTACTTATCAAATTTAGAAAAACCACCTTGGATTGAATAAACTACATACAGTGGACTAAATAGAATGTACTAAAGCAATTTTTTGGCATAAATGTTTTCCGCTTTGAATTATGGCATTATTTGTGCAAAGTGTAAAGCAATTTCGCTGTCATAACTATAATGAGTCGCCATTGCTGGAAAAAAACAGGATTAAAAATTATAATTTTATTAACAATAATTTCTTAAAACAAAATAAAAATTTAGCACCATGAAATATGTAATTACTTTTTTACCACAATATATCTCGTGCTTTTTGAAAAAAACTAATCTCATCCCAGCACAACTGAGATGGGTCGTTGTTGTGATTCAAAAATAATACTACATAAAAGTATACAATAGATACAAATACTAATAGAACAATAGACCTACTGTGGACTGTTTAGTAAAGCAATTGTTACATAATATGGACGAAGGCATTGCGCACATTTCTGCACCCTCAACTTAAAAATCGTGTTTTTTGAGTTATGACACTATTCATGAAAATAAGCGATATGGATGTATAATATGACTTAATATTTTGAAAAAATCTACGAATGTCTAAGTTATTATATTTTCTGATTTGTTTACAATAGATGGCCGCTATAAATTTGCGGTCTTCCAGCTTCTGTTTAATTGAAATATTTTTATATACAAGAGTATATATTATATATTGTATATTACATTCTTTAGATGAGTAGTATATATTGAGAATATATGAGTAATAGATTCGACGATTCGACATATTTAGATTTGGATTTAGTGCGAGCTATTGTAAATTTACTAACATATTTTAATTATTGCGAAAATACCGCAGCGTACAAGTGTATACATGTATTAAACAGGTTTGCATTTAAAAATGTGGATTCACATTTTTTTATCTGTCAACAGGCTACACAATTTCGAAAACTAAGACGGAAAGATTTTCAAGGAATATTTAAAATTTTATCCGTTAAAACAAACAAGGGCGGTTTGGAATGTCTGACAATCCGACGAAATATTGAGGTAATTTCTTTTCGATTGCTTAGTACGAGGATGACATAAAATGTAAAGAAAACATGGAAGAATTTACTAAAAATATACAAAACCATCGTGAATATGCGAATAAACTGAGCAAAAATATTAAGTATTAGTTAGAGCATAGCCAAAAAATAGTCCCCATCAGGCCAAGGTTAAGGCAAATCATAATGGGAGTTGAAAGACAAACAGAAATCATTTGTTAGATGTCAATCACAAAGCCGGCAACCATAAAATTTACCAGTTTACTTAAGCGAGTCTTGATAAAAAGACTAACCAGATACTTACTTCAGTAACCCATCCGTCAAAATATTTTTTTCTATGTTGGTATGACTGTCAGTGACATTTTTCTAAGGTACATAGAGTGCATTCGGCGATTTTTATGATAGTGAAATTAAATAAAAAGTTCCATTTAATTTTGTGTGCGGAATCAAATTTCTGGTGCCAAAACGTTAAAAACATTGGAAAACACCTTTGGTGATAATTGTTTGTCGCGAGCAAGGGTTTTTGATTGGTATAAAATTTTCAAAGAGCGATGACGACGAACTTAGTCCACGACGACCATCAACATCAACTCATGATCAACACATCAACAAAATAAAGGAATTGGTGTCTGGGAATCGACAATTAACAGTCAGAGACTCTACTGGCATCGTTGGAAGATTGGAAGGATCAGTGAAAACCATTTTGAAAGATCATTTGGCCTAAGAAAAGTAAAAGCACGATTGGTTCCAAAACCACTCATTTTTTTTTAAACAGCATAGCATTAACCAGGATATAATTAAATGTATTATTACTGGCGATGAGTCTTGAATCTATGTTTGCGACCCGGAAACACGATCAATCGGCCGAATATTGCGGCAAGGCGAGCCAAAGCCGAAAAATCCTCGTTAAAAAAGGTCGAAAATCAAGGTGATGTTGACAGTTTTTAATATTTTATGGGAGGACAGGAGAAAAGGTACCACCCTCTTTAGTTTAAATTTTTGCCTTCTAACTTATTCTAATACGAGTGTGTCTCAATATACTGTCAAGACCGAGAAGGTCGAAAGAACTCTATTCTAGTACCACTTAGGATATTAAGTGAAATATGTGGTATTTTCTTAAAAAATGCCAGAAATCCTATCAATCCATAATTTCGTTTATACCCAAAGAAATAGTACACAAAATGCGTTGCTTCAATTGAAAATTTAGATCGATATATACTTGTATGCAACTATGAGTATTGAGTACTTTTGCATATATGGTAAGTTGGAACACTGTTATCTTCTGGGTTTATCGTTAGAAATCAATAAAATGCGTTGGGTTCAATACTTATCGTACACAAAGTCTCGAAGCACATGTAACGAGTCATGACAATAATCCAATTTTCACTGAAACCGCCATGATTGCTTGTCTTAATTGCGAAACTACAACTCTACAATGGTTCGTGGATCCGAATCCCGGTTGAGCCAGTTAAAATGTGTTTGCATTTTTGACGAACAATAGAAAAACAGGCTTGCATTTTATAGGATCCATTTCTTCTTATTTTAAAAGTTCCAAACCAAATGGAACACGAAAAATTAATGATTTTTATAATTAGGCTTTGTGAAGTTCATATCTTTATACAGTGAAAGCTCCCATAAGCGAATACTGGCGGAACTAGCCTTTCTGTCCGGTTAATAGATTGTCCTTAATAAACATCAAAAAATGTTGATACCGGCCAACGTGCATCCCATAAAAAATGAGTAGCCAACGTGTGTAAAGAAGAGAGTGTCCCTTTTTAACAACCTTAACCCCTTGTTGACCAAACCAAGAATAAAGGCAATTATCTTATAAGTTTTCACATATTTCCATTCGTAGACATATATTGTTAAGCATTAAAAACAATAAAAAAACGTAAAGGACATCTTAGTATAAAAAAAGGATATGGTACTTAGAAGTACCGTCGGGCTTGAGGAGCTCATATCATTGCAGCACAAAAATATTCCGCAGTGTTGACATTTCGAATGCGGCTTTGACTGAATTTTTTTTAAACTGCACATTTCACATCTTCCTCGACTTTAATCAAATGTTGGCCAATGTATCCAAATTACCTAATCGGACATCTTACCACGACGTTTTTTGCTAGCGTGTGTTGGTGCAAGACTCAACCTGCGTTTGTTGGCACCAACATCCTTTTGCGTCATTAAGCCTTGTGCAACTTACCGCCTATATTCTAGTTGAGTAATCTTATCATGGATTTTACAGTATATAATGTAGGAATTAACGAAAGTTATTTCCAAAAGCCCCCAAAACAATCTATGCCACCATTTTTCCGATCGCCTGCCTATACCGTAGGTACAACGCAGCTGATCTGCATGGTCCACTCCACCCATAAAAGAGTTATAATCTTTAACCACAGTTGGGCATTGGACTTGTATTGCTTGGCCTTTACGATCTCTTCTCTGGACACTCCTTTTTTTAGTGCCATGGAAATGGGATGCCAATAGTATCGGCTTTTATCGATCCATTTGAAGAAAGTTACACCAGGCACGTAGCCAGGGGGGGGGCTAGTCGTACGCAACTACACTAGACGGTGACTGAAAACTTATCAAAAGTCATACTTAAGCGTTGTACAGATCTCCAAAAAACATAGAAATTCATATTTTTACAAACAATATGTACGTATGTAGATATGTATAGACAAAACTATCTAAGACTTTGTACACAATATAATTTTGTTTTTGCACACACAACTTCCAGTTCCATTAGCAGCATGATCGCTGTCTCGCTGATATTATTGTTGTTTTTGTTGATCAAATAAAAAATCCGAAAAAGGGAAACAGAAAAATCCGCAAAGACCAGCCGCTTTCCGGCTGTAAAACGGCGATTCCCGGACAGATTTCAGCATGCGACTATCAGAGGCGAAAACCGAAGACTTGAAGGTAAAACATATCTATCTCCACAAGCAACATGTACGCGGCTGAACATACAGTGGACCGGACAGACGGTCGCAATCGCATAAATGGGTGTACAGTAGAAGAAAACAAGACAAGGAAAGAGAAGCGAAAGGGCCGTGCGATGCTTGAATGAACAAGGTGCACGCATACGGGCAATTATGGGTTCAGAGAAATCGAAATTGCTTCCTAGCAGCTTTGGTAAAAACTTCAAAGGCTTCTTAAAAGCAGTTTGGGCAGAAGCCGAAGTTAGCCAGCCTCCTCAATTCTTCCACAAAGCTGCGCAGAGCCCGCAAAACAATAAAAAAACAAAAGCAACAAACAAAAATGAAATGAGCATAAACATCGACAATAATAACGAAGAAAACTGCAATAAAAAACAGGAATTGGCAAAAAACACGACAACAAAAACAAAATACGCGATTTGGCAGCTGCAAAACAGGGCGGAATCGCAGAAGTGCAAAAACAAAGACAATGCACTCAACGGCCGTGGTGTGGAGGTGGGGCAAGCGGTAAGCAATGCAAAAGGGCAGACGCAAAGCCTAACAGACTCGATGGTACCAAAATGTGCGGCACGATGACATACCTTTTTGCTGCGAGTTCATATGAGTGTAACATACATAAATGTAATAGAAATGCTAGTAAATATTTAAAAGAAGTATAAGGTACACCCAACACTCTTTACTCGTCTTATATTTTTCAGGCAGTCAAATTGTACAATTTGTTAAAAATTTGGCGAACATCAGTTGATTTTTCGAAACTTTAGATGAACTTTTGTCGCATAAGCAACGAGACTTGTTTATTCCGATCGTTGAACAACAATTTTTGCTCTTTGAGCTAACAGGGTGTAATTTAACTATCTACTTATAAATAAGCCCATGCTTATTATTGCTTCGTTCGAGCTAATTCTTTCTAAGACTCCTATAGATCATCTGTGCTTCATCTTGTCCTAGTTGTAGAAATTGTCCAGTAGACATCAGTGTGGTAAAAAAAGTGTACTATTGACCAAGTGTGATGAATATAATGACGGTTCTCATCTTTCATAACTTTCTGCAAGATCCATAAACATCTAGTACTATAGATTAGTCTAACAATTTAATTAATTAACATTTACTTTAATTAAAGAGTACTTGTCGAACTTGTTACAATGTAAAGTAAAACTTTTATCAAATTTTTGATGGTCTTCCAGACACCCATGGTGTGGCTAGATTTTCGCCCCGATGATAAGAATTTAAAAAATGCTTTCAGTTCTATAAATTTACCAATAGCAATTATAGTAAATGTAAATCAAGCAATCTAGAACAACTTTAATATATCATATTAAACCGATTTGTTCATTATATGTTACAGTACCTTTTGCTGCATCGATCAACTATTCTGTAAACTTCCAATCATCCATCCCGAAACCTCCAAGTCCGAAGATTTGGAAGCTTTAATTTCTTTCAACACATAATTTTCTTCCGGTAAAGGAGCAAACTACAATATTCTTTATCCCGTATATCCCGCTCTAATGAAAGGCTTTAATCCCGATCTTGAGTTCTTCTGCACATCTCTAGTACAAGAAATTCATACGGACTGTCTGCAGTACAAAGAACCACCACGGCAACAATAAGAATGAATGCGCCGGTATAATAACAGAGGATCCTGAATTACGCTGCAGGTTAAGCTCAGCAAAGCGATCGCATTGAAGAACAAGTAAGAAAGAGCCAAGCTCGGGTAAAACCGAATATTTCATACACTTGTAACTTACATGGCGCTTATGGCGAGTTTTTCAACTTATTTTATTCATTCTAAGCACAAAGATGCACCTCATTTTGATTCATATGTATAACTTACATATTGGCCGATATTTGTGATATAAAGTAACTCGGAGGTTAGAAAATCTATATATTAGGTATATCGAGGCTAAAGGAAGTATTGACCCGACACAGACTCACTACTATCAGGACAGGACTCCATCTGAATTTCAATTATACAAATTGCGTTCCAAAGTAAACAGGACTAAAAAAAAAACAGAATAAATGGTTTTTTCGGCAAAATCAATTTATTTTATTTAAAATAGTATCCTTCTGCTTCAATACAGCTTTTTGCACGGTCCAAAAGCAAGTCCTTTTAGCTCGTTGGCCGGTATGGTCGCCGGTATGCCGATGCAAGCCTTTTGAATGGTCTCTACGTCTGCATAACGCTTTCCTTTCATGGGCAAATGCATTTTTCCGAAAAGGAAGAAGTCGCACGGTGCCATATTAGGTGAATACGGGGAGTGGTTAATGGTTAAAATGTGATTTTTGGTCAAATAATCGTCCTTCAAATGGTGGAATCTGAGCAATTTTTGGTCGTCAGTCAACTTGTGCACACACCTATCGTAAGCTCAAATGTTTGGTCAAAATGCAATCAATCGATGTTTTGGAGATGTTCAATTTCATTTCCATGAATTTCAATGCTGATTTCGGCTGATTTTTGATGAATTAACGCACAGTTTCGATGGAATTTCCGGTGATCACAGATTTTGATTGGCCCACATGTTGATCGTTATTTACGTCCTCACGACCACTTTGAAAACGTTGAAACCATGGCAAACATCGCTATAAAGTTATTTCATCAATTGAAAAGTTTCGGTAGAAGTTTTACCAATTTTAAAACCAAGTTTAATATTGGCTCTTTGTTCGAAGCTCATTTTTGCACCGATAACACAAACATACTGACACTTAAAACACAATAACTTCACTTCCAATCAATGAAATGACATGAAATTCTCACTGGAAAGTCGATAGAGATAGCAGATTTTGACGCACTCATCGCCATATAGATGGCGTCACCAGGGGGCGCCAGATTCAAAAAGTCATGTTTACTTTGGAAAGCAACTCACATTTTTTGGACCGATTACGTCCATCTACGAATTCGATCTTGTTTTGCCAAGAAACGGGCAAACCAAGTTTCGTCAAGATATCTCAATTTTTACTCAAGGGAGGACAGAGAGGCACCCGAGTCTCAACTTTTCTCGTAAAGCTGATCATTAATATATGTATATATAACCCTATATGTATCTCGCTTGTTTTAGGTGATAAGTGCATCCGTTAGGTGAACAAAAATATTATGCTCTGAAGTAATATGTTGCAAGAGTATAAAAAATATGCGCAATAAACAAACCACAAAAAAAAGACAAAACAATAAGAAAACAATAAAAAGCTGTGGTCGGACAAGGATTTATAAAAGTTGTCGAAACAAAAACAAAAGATCAACCAGCGTAAAAAAACTTCAGGGTGCGCCAAACTGTATTGCTTAAGTCTTCACATGCTTCAATTTGCACAGCGGTTCAAGCAAGTTTGAAAACCACTGCCTCACGAGTGCAATCACAATGTCACGCTATAGCTGGCAAGCCAAGGAAATGGCTTCTCCGTGTTTGTGTTTGTGTGTGACAAGTGGCTCCTCCGAAAGGGAGCGGCTTCTTTGGAATTGACACGATCGTTCGCTGGTTTCGCAGTACCTACCTTTATCTGCCCGCAGTCGATGCAGATGAATGTCTGTATGTCAATGCATATTTATATATACTTGCATTCATACATACGTACATATTTACTAAAATCGAATGTCATGGTTGTTGTGGTGGAGTAAGCAATATCACTGCTGCTGGTATTACCGATTTCCGATTACTTCTTCTCTTTGTAGACTCTTATGTTCTTTTGTTTACTAATCCTGTGGCGGCATAATGGCACAGTAATTGTAGAGGAACACGCGATCTAAATACTTTTATTCCCATTTCTTAAAACCAAACGGAACAAGATGCGAAGCTTAATTGTTTTGATTTTTGATTAGAAGCTGGAGTAGACCGATTCATTGCCAAAGGATCTCATACTTGTATTCAAACATTATAATATCCACAAAGATAGTTCAATCATATTGTAAATTTTCATAAGTATCTCTCCCATACTACGGTACTTTGAAATACTTTAATTTAAGAAATTGGAAATAGAAGTTCTATTATATTATAAATTTTTACACTTGTTTAAAAAATTGTTGTTGGATTTCATACAAAAATGAGTTTATACATTGAGAATTGCTATGTTTTCGAATCGTTATAACTTACAACTTTATGAGACTTGTGAATTGCACAATTGATTTGGAAAGCCAAGAGCGTGATCGCTCTGTATAGTACTAAGTCGAAGAAATCCAAAAATGACATAAATATCGTTATTGAATAAATAAAAAAAAATTCCAAATAATATCAAAATATCATCGCGCATTTATCTACGACTTCGAAATTATGACTGTCAACAGTGACGTGGGGCCCAAGTCGCGAGTGCGACGACTTTTTGTTTGATGACAGATATTTCGTCTTGCCCTCGTTCACCACCAGGCCCATTTACTTCGCTGCCTTATCCATTCTAGAGAAAGCGAACTAACGGCGCGGTTGTTGAGGCCAATGATGTAAAAATCATCGGCGTACGCCAGCAGCTGTACACTCTTATATAAGGTTGTACCTACTCTACTCAGCTCTGCAGCTAGAATTATTTTCGCCAGGACTAGATTGAAAAAGTCGCTCGATAGGGTTTCACCTTGTCGGAAACCTCGTTTGGTATCGAACGACTGGGAGAAGTTTTTCCAGGTCCTGATGGAACTTTTGGTATTGCTCCTTTATGTGCTGTCGAAAGCAGCTTTGAAACTGATTTAACGCCAACATTGAGTTTATTGAAATTTGGACTTAATATGGTGCTCACTTCACACATAACAACGTATCTTTTCAGTCCTGGAGGAATGATCCGTCATATATTAAAAAGCAAAATTATGCGATAGTATGACGCAGTTTTTGTAAACGCAATATAGAGGATATTATATGATCATAGACTTGATCAACCTTTAATTAACTTTCAATTAATATTTCGCGCCGTGTTCGGTAATAGGTATTACCTACCGAATTGCAGTCGAATAAAAGAACTTGCTACTTTGAAGGCAGACGAGGGATAGCATTCTTACCAAATACTCTTAAACGAAACGGACTGTCAATTTTTAAGAAACTTACCTTTTCGTTTCATTCAAGGTCTCACGTAGCGGTAAATTTTTTTCAAAACAACTTTATATTTCTTTCATTTTTTTTAACGCGGGCGTGAAAAGGGAGCAATTTAAAATTTTGCAAAGCAGGAAAGAAGATCTTTCATGAAGATTTTTTTTATTTTGGGCTATCAGTTTGTATGGCAATATCCTATAGTAGTTCGATATTGACGTTTCTGACAAATGAGCAGCTTATTGAAGACAAAGTGACGTGTGCAATATCTCAGATCGATATCTCAAAACTTGAGGGACTAGTTTCGATATATACATGCATACAGTCGAATGGACAGGCGGACATTGCGAAATGGACTCAGCTCACCCCCCTGATCATTTAAATACACATACATATATTTTATAGTCTTTCCGACGTATCCTTTTGGGTGTTACAAACTTTGTGGCAAACTCAATATTTTTGCCCTATTTTAGGCAGCGAATTTATTTATTATTTATATTTTTCGTTTCGGCCCATATCGACTGTAATCCTTTTACAAAAACAATATTTCAATAATAAAATGTAAGTATACATATATTAGTATAATGGTGTGTGAGAATATATGCGATGTTGTTCAGACAAATATAAACATATCTTCATAATTGCTTTATGCGAAACGCACAAATTTTAGATCACTTGCCGGTCCCTACACATTTTGGCCCAACAATATTAAAAGGGGAAAGTCAGCAATTAGAGAACATACGTTGTTGCAATAAAACCTAGCAATAAAATTGGTAAGCGCTAGCCGCCCTGCACCCCAATGAATGCAGTCCGACTCAGACTCACGTATCCAAGAACGCACATTAAAAGCATTGCCTTCGACAAAATTATTTGGCAGGCCCGATATGTGCGTAGATATGTTTATACATAAATTGGAGGCATTGGCAATAGGTCAATTATGCCTCACCGACATGCGAAGCATTTAAGCATTGACCAATAAAAAATTAAAATTCTATAAAATGTACACAAATTTCTTTAATGAAATCACAGAATTCTATTTGAAATCGTTTTATGCGTAACACTTGGTATAAAAAAAGCCTGCGGTGAGGCGATTTGTTCGAACGATTGATGGTGCGGCCACCTTTCCATTGCCAGCAGCGGCTATGAGGGAAAATGCAAAGTGCGCCCGAGTGTCATAAAAAGTGCATATGTATGTATGTATGTATTAAAGGTAAAATTATGTTTTATGACTTCTTGTAATTTCTGTGATGGGTCTTCGAAGTACAAAAACATGTTGTTAACTGAGCTGTACCAAGGAGAGAGGCAAGGCTAATGAGACAAACAGCCGCGTCCTCTCATTTGGATTGCTTACAAGTATGGTGTTTTATGCGTTCCACATTGATTGCACAGCATTAATTTCCTGTAAATGAAAGAAATATGAACATTTTAATGGTCATATGTAGAGATAACATCTAAATTGCTGCTCAAATATTCAATACTTGTTCGTCCGTCGTCGTGCACATTGATATATGAGGGTTTGTGTTCAATTTCTATTACAAAGCATAGCCAAACATGAGCAACAACCATTGATCAGCGTTTTGAAAATGTTTTCTATTTTTTTGCCGCTGGCAACTCATTTCCGATTGAGTGTCGTGTGTGCGTTTCTACGAAGCCATTGACAGCAGCATTTGTTAATGAAAATATTATTTTAAGCGACCATTTGTGTTTGCTCAGTGGCTAGGGAGGCGCCTTAATTACCTTCTCCACTAGGAATTGTTTTTGCTTCTTTCATGTTAACAAGAATCAGCTGCGAAAAGTCAACATCGAAGATGCGTTGTTATTGGAGGCCATAAGGCCGATCAGCGCAAGTTGCCAACCAGTAAAGACTTCATGCGAGTGAATCAGTCTGGACCAGCGCTGTTTTGTTTGTAGCAAATCTTAGCGGTTGCGTCAAGCAGTTTTTCCATGACTTCTTTCAATTGTATCTTTTCAGAATGAACGTACATAGTACCAATGGTGTGTGTATTTTCAGAAGACCGTTGGAACCAGGATTGGATGTTTTCCAAATCTCATCATTCTCCAAAATATAATTTTACATTGTTGTCATTTTTTTTTTTGATTCACCAATTAATAAAGTACATTAAATTCTGTAAATTTATGGTTCACAAAAGAGGAGTTTTTTCCAATTTGCAAGTGGATATAACTCCTTTAACCTTTTTTGAGTCGCCGTACCTTCTGATATACATTTCGTGACAGTTTTAACTTATCCGGGCCTATTTTACATCCTCCGATAAAAAGAGTATCTAATGCATTACATATACCGCTTTCTATTTAGGTCCGCAAGTAGCACTGTAACTTCTGGTATATTCTCATCTTGAAACATGACACCGAAAACAACTACGTTCCGTGATCGAATAGCGAATTGAAAATTTTCTAAAAGGCGAGAAAGAGAATTCCATGCGAGTTTACTCTAGTTTTGAAATCACGATTTTGACTTCATGTTGATGGCATTACATAAGTATATCAAACCATAATACCGCAACTTTACATGATTGATATTACACATGTAAAGAGGTTCTAATTTACTCCATCCTTCGACTCAACCAAGACCTTTTTAGGAGGCATTAAAGACTTCTTACGAACACTTCTCTTCGAGAAAAGATGTCCAGCTAGGCAGAGATGAAGATCTGAATGAGTGTTAGGATATTCTAAGTGCATACTCACAAACTATAACCTTTAGTTAAAAAAATTCTAAAATTCATTTCATAGTCGGCCTAAGACTGGAATGTTCCTCCACACTAAAATCAAAGCGGAAAACTATAATCGGTAAAGCATGTATGATCTACATAACTAATCAGCTGGTTTGCTGGATGATGGATTTCATGTTAAGGATACGCCCCGATAACGTAGATCGTGGATAGTTCCTTTACAGTTCGCTCAATTTAGCAGTTTTGTGGTTGCTTCTTGCAATGACCGTTATCAAAACAAGAGTCTCGCCCGAGGCAACACTATGTAAAACCATGCGGAACCAGAACATTTCTGCCCATACAACAACAAAATCAACTACAACAGGACTCAATACTATGCAGTAGGTTCATGCTGTCACTAATAATTATTGAACTATCCGTTATACTTATTTACATTCACATACATCTTCATACAAAATTACAAATAAGCTCAAAAGCGAAATCAAATGATGGCAATAAGCCATATTTTCTAAATTTTCAAAAATTTGCATTTGACATTAGCGAACTCATCAAAGCAAAAACAACAAATAACTTGACTGAGTGACAGATCGAGTCGTTCAAGCGCTCGAACAACGGCACCGACAGATGATTGACAATTAAAACTGTAAACCTTCACACAACCCAGCAAAGCTCTTGCCCGAAATTGATTGACGGCCAAATGAGCTAGAGAGGGAGCGAATGAGCGGAAAGAAGGGCGGCCGTCGGTGACAGCGCGCTGTTGGCTTATGCTCAAATTAATTGCATTTCGAAATGCTGGCAAAGGCCAATTGTTGACACACAATACTCTAGATTTGCATATTGCAATCGAAAGCTAACAAATACGAACACAAACACGAATGCAAATGCCGTTGCAATTGCACTTTCGTTTGTACGCATTGGTGTGCGGCACATACTCGTACATATGCCAGGAAACATAAGAGCATAGGAACGTTTGTATTGCAAAAATATGTTACTGTAATTGCTATCATGTTGTTGGAGCATTGCTTGAGTGTTGTGTGTCGCCCAATTTCAAATTCAAAACTTCCTACCATTTCGTACGTATCTCTGTGTGTTTAAAAATATATTACCTATTGAGCATTAGGATGGCCAGTAATTGTTTCAGAATTTCTCATATTTTGTTAAGATTTTTTGAAGCCGATATGGGAACTTTGGGGATGTTTATTTCTCCTTCGCCACGACAAGAACGATGAAACGCAATAACTGTGTTTCTATTTGACTCTGTTATATGGTGTCAGTAGGGCGTCGAGATTTATTTTTATTAGAAACGAAATGATCAGTAGCCCTTTGCTCACACAAGAGGACTTATATATTGATAAGGGCAAACGTCTAGTTTACTTGAAGCTTGTCTTATCTGGATTTTCGGATTATTCTAAATATATTTACAGTATATTAAAAATAACGTGTTCTTGTCCGCGATCAATTCGCAAAAACTGTGTTTATTTTTTTTTTTTTTTGCAAATTACTTGTAAGACATGTTCAATTGCGATCACTGACGCGTGCAATTCGGACAGTTTTTTTCGATCTTCCTAATATATCACGTCGTGCCGTAGAATAAGATAAATGTGTGTTCAATGTAGCAAATGTGTTTATACATACAAAAGGTCCCACATGGACTGCAAATTATTTAAATATGAGTCTTTTATGAATAGGTGGTGTGACAATTACGGAGAAACTGGGAACGTAGATAACTTGTTGTCAAAGAGGGGCTAATCATATGGCACTTAAGTGTGAGGACAAAGCTGATGTTCTCTTTTTTGAGAAGAAACAACTCCTCAGTCTAAAAAAGCTAAAAGATTTTTGTCCAAAAATTAATTAAAATATCTCTAAATGCAACACGATACAGAATTCAAAGATCTGGCACCAAAAGAAGCAGTACTGTAATAAAACTTCTGCTTTTAGCAAGTAAGAGAGAGCCAAGTTCGGATGTAAACTGAGCCGGGAAACCTTGAAGTCTTGGCTATATATTAAACAAATGTTCCGAAAAACACTCCTATTCAAAACGTCAATCAGAAGATCACAACTGATGATATTGACCATATACCATGTGCGGTCTAAGGCCAACCGTAAGTTTGAAAATCGTTTAAGGGGTTACATGGGTTTCGTCGGGTAAAAACAGTCTTTTTTCAAAAATTTTTTCTCATATAAAATATGAAATATTTTAATATTTATTATTACAAACATACGCTATTAAAAAAATTTTTTAAGAATTGAATTTCAAAGAAATCTTGCCAACCGACTTCAAGAGCACAGTTTCGTGAAAAACATGTTAACAGACGGCGCACTTAGCCTAGCTAGCCTTAAATGCACAAGTTCTCAAGGCTGTTTCTCCGAAACTATTACTCGGATCAACTAAGACAATGAAAACTCGATTTTTTTGAAACCCTTAAACCCATGTAACCCCTTAATAGATAGATGGAAGAACGGTTTAGTATTTACTTCATTTTATTTATTTTTGGGATTTGTAGTTATTAACAGAAACAGATTCTATCTGAGTTTCATTAAGGTACCCAACAACTATATAAAAGGAGTAAAGTCAATTGGATGTTTGAAAAGCAAGGCAAGGGAAAGGATCACCCGATTTCATCCATTCACAGAGATGCTTTGTTAGGCGAAAAATATGTCCACTAAATTTAATTAAGACAATTCACATATTGGCCGATATGTGGGGTATAAATTCAGCAGAAAATTAAAAAAAAAAAAATTCTATTAGATATATTGGGGCTAAGGGAGATATTGACCCGATCAACTCATTTTTGACATAGCGGCATACTATTATGATGAAAGAATTCTCTCCAAATTTCAATTATATATCTCTCTGATATTTTCGGCAAAAAGTCAGCCTTAGACTGTGGGGTCCATATTTCCTGTAACTATGGGCATGAAAAGTTATAGTTCGTTTGGACTTATCAAAGGTGGCACATCTCATAGGCAATATTCTTAAGTTTTATCTGGATATACTAATTTGTTCTTGATTTGTACAAAAGAAAGTGAATGAGCCAGATGGAATTTAAAATTATGTTATATGGGAAGAAAGCGTATTGCGATTCGCTGAACCAAATAACGGGTTTGTATCTTTAGTTTCAACTTAGTTATGGCAATTTACCACACAGGTTTTCGATTAAACGCGTTTTGTGGGCGTGGCAGAGGTCCAATTACGCCCGTCTACGAACTCATTCTTACTTTTTTGGCAACGATCACGTGCACCGAGTTTCATTACAATGTCTCAAATTTGAGTCACGCTACAGCTTGCACGGACAAACGGATGGAAAGACAGTCAAAAATTCGCTTGTCATCCTGATCATTTATATGTATATGTACATACCTACATATAAAGTCAGAGATTTAGGCTTTAGTATACAACATGGGAAATTGGAGCAAATATAGATACGTTTTCTATAATCAAAACATTTTCCTAATAAATGGCACAATTTTTTGAACGCACTGTATATACGTTAATTTCTTTTCAGTTGTGAAACAATAGTACCCTTTAATTAGCTTTATATCAGAGCAGTTAGGATAGGATGAGTATAATGCCGGTATTATTATAAAAGTTCAAGAGTGGACTGCAGTCTTATCCTTTATTTCGAGGAATGTAAAGGCCGTTATAGTAGAAATATATCGACCTAATAGTTATTATCTATTCCTCGTAAACATTCTCAAATATCGTTAAAATGGTAACTCCCTAAAGCAATCACCTGTCAGCTTTTTGAGGACACACTGCTATTTAATATACGCCAGTGCCGTCGTAACTTCCAAGTGATTAGTGGCTGTTGCATTCGTCATATGAAACCGCTTTCGTTTGTCGGCGTGTCATTTAGACACAACTTGGCTCGGCCTCATCACAAAATCAAATCAATTCAAATTAAATTCGTGCAAACAAACAAAAAGCGTCATCATGCGCACTGGCTTATACATGTATTTGTACGTTATTAATTTACATATGTACATACATATATATGTATATACACTTGTGTACAAATTTGTCTCGCCTTTCCGTGTATAACGAACATATAAATGGCTATGTCCGCAAACACTTTTACAGTAAGCCGGAAATTAAAATTGATTTGAGCACATCAAAACCGTGACAGTTCTGTTATTACATAAAACTAGCAACATGGCCTGGCAATGTGAGTGAGTATATTGTCTAGAAACCATAACGAAAATGTAGTCTATTTGGACACAGGAAGGTCTAGTTCAAAAATAGTACTGCGGCTGAATGACTAACGGCAAAATGCTTTCCACAATTTCAGAAAGAGTCCTCAGTTGAAATCATGCAACAAAACCCCCAGGTTTCTGCATGTCACAAAAAGTGCTATGTTTTTGGAAAAGTACTCGTATTCGAAATAACAAAGGAGAGATTCACATGGTCGAGCCAAAGTTTGAAGGTTGAGTTTCATCAAATAAATGTGTGATCAAAAAAAAATATCCTCCATACCATAATATAAATTGCGTAGTCGAAAAAGTCTTTTCGTATTTCTAATCAAACTTCAACTCATTTTTTTTGTATTTCTACAAATAAATAAATAAACAAATATGCACCATTTTGGTCGATCACTTTTTGCCATTTTTCCGCTAGAGACATTATTCCATCAGTGTAAAACTTTCATCAGTGTAAATGAAAATTTCGAGATTTCCAGAACGGAAGCGAGCGAATCATACGAACTGAAACAGCATCGTCTTCGTAAACTTCACAAATTTCATTAGGGGCTTACGTAGCATTCTTCCATTTTTATACAAAATTTCTTCATCATTTTCACACATTTGTGAACCGCTGTAACTTTTTTTCATCTTCCCCGAGTTTAATTATTTTGTTGAATGAAGCTTAAAATCTCACATTTCCACTATACACTATATGGTGTGATACAATGTGATTTGTAGCACTGGAGACTACAACCACATCTATTGACAAAATACGAAAAGACTTTTTCGACTACCTAATATATAACGGGTGATTTTTTTGAGGTTAGGATTTTCATGCATTAGTATTTGACAGATCACGTGGGATTTCAGACATGGTGTCAAAGAGAAAGATGCTCAGTATGCTTTGACATTTCATCATGAATAGACTTACTAACGAGCAACGCTTGCAAATCATTGAATTTTATTACCAAAATCAGTGTTCGGTTCGAAATGTGTTTCGCGCGCGTGTTTTGTTCAGCGATGAGGCTCATTTCTGGTTGAATGGCTACGTAAATAAGCAAAATTGCCGCATTTGGGGTGAAGAGCAACCAGAAGCCGTTCAAGAACTGCCCATGCATCCCGAAAAATGCACTGTTTGGTGTGGTTTGTACGCTGGTGGAATCATTGGACCGTATTTTTTCAAAGATGCTGTTGGACGCAACGTTACGGTGAATGGCGATCGCTATCGTTCGATGCTAACAAACTTTTTGTTGCCAAAAATGGAAGAACTGAACTTGGTTGACATGTGGTTTCAACAAGATGGCGCTACATGCCACACAGCTCGCGATTCTATGGCCATTTTGAGGGAAAACTTCGGACAACAATTCATCTCAAGAAATGGACCCGTAAGTTGGCCACCAAGATCATGCGATTTAACGCCTTTAGACTATTTTTTGTGGGGCTACGTCAAGTCTAAAGTCTACAGAAATAAGCCAGCAACTATTCCAGCTTTGGAAGACAACATTTCCGAAGAAATTCGGGCTATTCCGGCCGAAATGCTCGAAAAAGTTGCCCAAAATTGGACTTTCCGAATGGACCACCTAAGACGCAGCCGCGGTCAACATTTAAATGAAATTATCTTCAAAAAGTAAATGTCATGAACCAATCTAACGTTTCAAATAAAGAACCGATGAGATTTTGCAAATTTTATGCGTTTTTTTTTTAAAAAAAGTTATCAAGCTCTTAAAAAATCACCCTTTATAAAATAAAGTTAGTGGATGGGATGGACGTTGTAAATTTTTTTTTGGAATGAAAATTGCACTACGTGTATTTTTCAGACGCGGAAACATACAAATGACGGCATCTTTACAGTCAACCCTCTACACAGTCTCCGACTCATGGAGAGTCCGGCGGTTGGTCCTAGTTCCTAAACCAAAAAGCCTCCGCAGTAACCTTCATCTTATCGACCTCTATGCATGCTTGACACAATTGGCAAAGTGTACGAAAGCATAATAAGAAACCGCTTGGAGTTAGCAATCCAGAAAGCCGTCGGTTTATCAGAAAAACAAAACAGTTTTATGAAAAAGAGGTCCACTATTGACGCACTAAACAATGTCGTGGACACTGCGAAATGCGCATTAAGTGGAAAGCTTTGGAAAGGCGTAACAAAAAATGTTGTACGCTTATCACCCTGGATGTGAAGAATACATTAAACTCAGCAAAATGGGCATACATAATCAATGCTCTGTATGACATACCCGCTCCTCAATATCTTATGAAAATTGTTATGAGTTATTTTGAAAACAGGCAACTACTATACGATTGGGGCTAGACCCCCTTTTATGAAGCCTAATGTATGATGGGGTGCTAAGAAGACACCAACCAAAAGCCGTTAAATTAATTGCAAATGTAGATGAAGCAGCAGTGACTAAACTACTAGAAGATCCCCGGAGCAAATGCAATGTGTGCATAAACGGTCTGCGCGAATGGTTCTCTTCAATAAGTTTAGAACTGGCTGAGCAAAAGACTTCTTGCCCATAAGTTCCAGGAAAGTGGAAGAAAGTATATCTCTCACCATAGAGGAGTATGAGAATCATTCACAGCCACAACCAAAGTATTTGGGAGTAATAATAGACTCAAAGCTCAAATTTAAGGATCATCTAGAATACAATGCAGGTAAAGATAATAAAACCTTAAACGCCTTATTAAGAATGATCGCAAAAATAAATGCTGCGTGCGTTCCAGCCGGCGATTTTGCAAAGTTAATGTGATCGGTTGTTTTATATGCTGCTCCAATATGGATCCAGGCGCTAGGCATCAAAGCATATGCCAGACAAATAAATACAGTGCACAGGCTGGCGGCAAGATGTGCTTATGCATGTGCTTCTAGGATTGACTGCCATCTCTAAGCCCTTACTCAAATTCCTCAGCTTGTCTTGATTAGAACTCTTTAACATAGGAAGACACCGCTCACTAATTGTTATACCTAATAATTTATGGCGATCCAACGAATTATATTAATTCTGAAATTGTGTCTACATATTGCTCTGCAACCCGCCCATTAAGAGTAATAGTTCACTCCTTTTGTTTAGTCCAAAAACCGTAATATGCGATTAGCGGTGAGCGGTGAGCGGTGAGCGCAACCAAATCGAATAGCAATTCGTTCCGATCTCCACCAAAGAATAGCAGTTCAAAAATATTAATTTCATACCGCCAAAGATCTACAGCATATCACCGGCAATACCGGCCAAGTCAGACAGACAGTCTGTCAGCTAACCAACCGAACCATCGGAACCAGCCGACAAACAAAGCACAAGTATACACTTATCAATACACCGCCGACATTATCTTCATCATCCACAGCTGCCCATCTGAGCGAGCGGCTCGGCGAGCCTTTTAATTAACCGCAAATGCCGATCAAGTTCGAAAATAAAAATAAAATTCATTCGCCATCAACGCTGTTGCCAGCAGCGATTCACCGATATGTGAGTACTTGCACGGTACGTAACTGACCATTTGTGGCGCGAGTGGTACGTTGTGAATCGCCGGGAGGTTGGCAGGCGGCGCATGGCGCACGACCATGATACAACAGAAAATAATAATAAAAAAGTCGAAAACTTTTGTTTGGGATTGCTTTTCTCTTTGTTGTCGGCTTTCGGTTTGTGTGCGCCGCAAACGTTTCACCGAATATGCTTTCGTAATTCTTTTGACAGCTGCAATGTTCGCGCAATCGTCATCTGCAGCGTGTTGAGCACAATCGCATTGTAACGTCACTCAAGAGCTCAACGATCATTGAGTCTACAGTTATTGGAACGACAGCGCTGGCAAAATGATTTTACAAAGACGATTTGTTGCGGTCTTTCGAGTAGTTTCATCAACGCTCGCTGTGTTATGTGCGACCTTTGTCGGTTTCATCATGTAATTTGTTTTCATCACATTATAGTGCAATTAAAAAATTAATCACAATAATTTTCAATCAAGAATTAAGTTAACGCTTAGATACTCGACGTTTTGATGAAGGTTAAAAGCTAACAAAAAACGTAGCTTTCTTCATACAAATTTACGTTATCTTCAGTTCCGTCTCTGAAATTTACTTAGGATCATATTGCAAGCACTTGGTTGTTTCATTGCAAGCAGAGGTTGAAAGAATGCCTGAGTAAGTGAGTCCAAACTGATTTCTTAAAACTCCTAAGCTTCTTTCACCTTATCTGCCAAAATTTTTTAGATTGGAATCTTTAAAGCAACGAAAAATATACCGTCTCAACCAGGTGAAGGACGTTGTATTTTGATTGCGTTGGTAATTCACTAAATTTATGAAGGTGAGATGGCAAATTAAATGATCGGTCATGATTCGCAACAGCGCGCCAATCGTTCTTCCTTTTTGCTGCTTGGCTCCTAGTGGAGATTCCAAGCGAAGCTATGTCATTCTCCACCTGGTCTTTCCAACGGAATGGATGTCTTCCTCTTCCTCTGCTTCCCCCAGCGGATACTGCGTCGAATACTTTCAGAACTGAAGTGTTTTCTGAATTTGATCTTGAAGCTAACTAATAAAAGATATTTCTACAATTGAAGCAAGTAATGAAACATTAAATGGAAGAAATTGAAGTTGAAGACTTGCAGGGGCACTTGTTTCTTGGAAGTTCGGAAAACTTAAAGACGGAAGACGACCATGATAAGGGAACAGTCTAAGCACTATCCAGAAATATTGAGGTACGATATAGCATAATCTTAAATGAAATATCGTTATACCTAAAGTAGAGTTATATGGTAATTATTGAATCAATTAATCAACCGGCTCAGTTCTCTTCTTGCAGCTTCCGAAGAACTCTTCTGCTGTCGTGTGCACAATATGCCTACCAGTTTTGACCAACATTTGCATGATAAGAATTCAAATTCACGCCTTTGCCTCAATTTAGAGAAATATTTCGCAATAAATCTACAACTTTCCTTGCCTTTTGATAAATAACCGCCACGTGTTGTGGCGCAGTAATGTCTTCATTACGCACGCGCATACATACTTCGCTCTAAACTCGGTAGCAGCTGCCAGGTAGTAGGGCTGCGCCCACTTTGTTGACGGCCGTCATTTTTTTCATGCATTCTTCGTACGCTCAAGCCATTTTTTCTTGTCGCGCGGCACAGCGACGCGTAGGAGTCGCCAGCAACATCACCAACACCATTATCAGCAACACCATGCTCGTTAGCAGCCACGCTAAAGCCGAGCAGCTCATTCAGTGACTCCATCCTAACTGCATCACCCCGCACTCTCGCCGCTAGCACACTTTTTCCGCATTGCTCTACATCGCTTTTATCTTTCATCTTTGCGCTGTGTTGGCCGTGTGCTCAACTTGCAACATTTCAATTTTTACCTTTTGTTGCAAAGGGCAGGCGGGCTGCAGACAAGCGGCATGGGCGTTGAGTTGGAGCAAATTGTATGCATGATGCAGCACGCGGCAGGCGCACTACTTTATGCCATGTTGCACCTTGGAAGTTTGATTTATTGCAAATTCGCTTGCCGCTGTTGCTACTGCCACCGAGAGCGCTACCACAGTGTTGCTTTACTGTAAGGCTACTGTCGTTTTTGCTGGAGTTACCGTAGCATGAGCGCCCAATTTGCAACGGAGCACAGCTTGTACAACATATGTTAACATTTTGAGGTTATGTTTTTCTCAATTGCTGCTCGTTTGCGCGATTTTTGTGGGTGGCTCAGGTAATTGCTCATGACCAGATTTTGTATTCCTCCAACTGCCTGGCTCAGTTTGCGAGCTTCTAACGACTAAGGGCATTGAGGGCAAGCGATAAATCGCTGTAAACGAAACGCGTTTATCTACCGATATGCTGAAAGGTGGAACAAGATAAAATTACTCGATTGATCAGTGTAAACTGAAGCGACAATACTTTCTTAAAAGTTTGGTACTCAAAGGAGAGGTAAGATTGTAGAACTGAAACTAATAATTGCAAAGTGCAAAATGAATTTTTCGAAGACAAACTGGTAAAGCTCCAAAAGGTATATTGAAAGGAATCCTTTTCATCCAACATAAGTTTATATTTCGGGTTGTTTTTGCTTTATTGCCTAATTTTGCTCAACAAATTGATATTATCCAAACCATCTTGCCCATCTGAAAAGAATGTAGTCCGATGAATTTGAAAATATGCCAAATTGGTTTAAAGTTTTGTTGAACTGACCCCATCGTACTGAATAAACTGTGCCCAACCAAAAACCCGCATACTACTATGAGCAAAAAAAAATAGTAAGACTTTCTTCATAATTTTAAAATACACTTGTGCCAACATTTTTCCGATTCTCGAAGCATTTGTTCAGGTCAATATACGGAACAGCTTTCAAAGCTATTGATCGTTTGAGTTTGCTGAATAACCAGAAATCACATGGAGATAAATCAGGTGAAAACGGTGAATGCGGCATGAAATTGTTGAAAATTTGGCGCACAACTCTCGAAGAATCAATGCAGTATGCGGCAGTGCATAATCATGATGCAAAAAGCAAGAGTTGTCGGACCATAAATCCGGCCTCTTTTTACGAACAGCTTCGCGTAAACGACGCGTAACACTCAAATACCAATCCTTGTTGACAGTTTGGCCGGTCGGAAGAAATTCGAAGTGCACCACATCTCGATAATCAAAGAAAGCTGTCAACATCACCTTAATTTTTGACTAGTTTTGACGTGATATTATCGTTTGTTTCCGGGTTGTAGGCATTGTTCCACAGACGTAAACAAAACGCTGTTTTTCAAAAAAATTTAGTGATTTTGACAACAACCATGCTTTCACTTTTCTTAGAGCCAAATGATCTTTCAAAATGATTTTCATTGATCCTTCCGATATTCCAATGATCAAGTAACATCTCTAATTTATAAATTCGATTTTCAAGCACTAATTTCGTTATTTGATTGACGTGTTGATCATCAGATGATGTTGACGGCCGTCCTGGACGAGGTTCGTTGTCCACGCGTTCTCGACTTTGAATAATCAAAAGCACTTAGTCACGACAAACAACCATCACCGAAAGCCTTCTTCAACATTTTGAATGTTTCATCAGCAGAAATTTATTCCAAACATAAAAGTTAATGTAACTTCTTTGATGAATAATTTCACTCATCGTAAAACCGCCGAATGCACTTTATGTGACACTAATGATTATGATTATGATGTGACATTTGGCACAGATGTCATCGACAGTGATACCAACCTAGACAAAAAAATATTTCGACGGATAAGAGAAGGATTGGTGCAAAATTTAAATTAAAAATTAAATTAAATTTCGAAATCACTTTTTTTTCTAAGAAACACGTCTACCAAATTTCATCAAAATATAAATTTTACATAAATTTTACTTTTTTGCTTGTACATACGAACGGATGAACCCACGAACAGACGAATAGACAAACAGTCAGTCAGAATTCAACAACGTTCATCAGGTCGATCACTGTACGAGATATACGAGTACATATACCTAATAAATGTAGATTAATTTATTTTTATACTTTCCCTCAAAGTAATAGTCGGAGAGATTTAATAAACGGATAGTTTCACAACATTTTTAGAAAAAGCTGTATGTATAACGTCATAACTACTCCCGAAGATTTGACTTTGCTTCAGTAAAAATTTTAGATTTTGAAATAGCTGTGTCTTAACATAAGTACAATACATGTACATACATACATATGTATGTAATATTTCCAAACCAAATTTATTATTTTGAATCCACATGACTGCGTACTTTATCTACAAACTCAATAACTATAAGCTCCTCTTTTTATTGCTTTTCTTCATCGAGACCACCCATATTTTGCAGTATTTTTGACGCTTTTTGCATTCAGCGAAGAGGAACCATCACGGTGTGAAGACAATCATGATAATTACAGCAGTCAGCGATCAAGTCACAGTCGCTTGTCACTAAAAGTTTTTTATGATGCAACGCAAATCTTTGTATACGCATTTGCCACCCAAGCTCGGCAATTAATCGCGCCATTTGCTTACGTGATAGAATGTCCACAATGCCGACAAACAATCGGGCAGCGCCTTGCAACTAAGCGCTTTGCGGACAACTTCAAGCGCAGCAAGACGCGTCCATGCTGTTTACAGACTCGACAAATGCTGAACTATCAGTGCATCTGCGCAATGGCTCACGCCCATCTACTTTGTATCGCACGTGTGCGTATCTGGACATGTTTGTCGTACGATGTGCGAAAGCCCGTGTCTGCGTGTTCATGTGCCTTTCGGCGCACTAGGAGCTGCGCATGCACATGCAGATGATGACGAATGCTTTTGATCAAGCAACTTGCCAATTCAGCAATCCGACAATACGCTTGCCTATCAACCATGTCCGTCCGGCCATAGTCTGAGCCGTCGCTTGTGACCCTGTCCAGGCACTTTTGATCTTTTGCCGCTTTTCGCATTGACGCCAAATGGACGTGTCCGGAGGAGTGGCGGCACAAGCTGTCCAAGTGGCAACAGCATAGATTACTCTACCGATTCTACGTTAAGACTCGTTCATATTATGCACTTTTTAAATAACAAAGTATGTGACGGAGTCCAAAATATTTTGCTTGAAATTAGTTTTCAGAACACAAGCCAATCCCTGAGAAGTATTATATTTGCTGAATATACTTATATTTTCACTGAACAGGGTTTATTAAGTTTGCCATGAAGTTTATAATACCCAGGAGCAGTCAATTTAGAAATGTTTGTCTGTCAGTATACACGTGAACTAGTCCCTCATTTTTTGATATATCAAGCTGATATTTTACACAGTCCTTTTATTTATAAGAAGCTGCATATTTGTCGGAGCCGATATCCGACCAATATAACATATGTATAGCTGCCATCTAAACTAAACAATCAAAATGAAGTAATTGAATGGAAAACTTTTTTACTCGACAAGGTATCTTCACAAAATTCAAAATCAGGATAAAGCTCTTTTTAAACCCTTTTGTGTTATAAGAAGTACGCCTGTGAAGCTACGGGACTGCCGGAGTTTTTCTTTTTTTTTACTAAAGAGTTTAGCTTACAACAATGAAAACAATATTCGAGAATAAAGCAAAAACAAGAATGTGGCGTAAGTAATGACAGGCTCAGGTACAGACCATCTGAAACCCTCTGTAACATTGACTGCATTCATGACAATTTGAAACACTTCGTCGCCGGGCCTACTAATTGTAGTTGTGGAAGCGGATCTTTTTCATGGATAGATCGAAGCTTATACGGCAGATTGGAGATTGTATTTCAATCAGAGCTTTTGCCGTCTGCTGGACTTGGCTTGAATTCAATAAGTGCTGGTCAGCAATTGGTATTTGCGCGAACGTAATAGCCTATTACATCGAAATCAGGATCTTATCTAATAAAATGTTAAATATTTGATTTCTCATGGATTTACCAGACTTTTTATAACTTGAGTGTACATGATAGCTTTTTCGAATGTCGCTTACTTGTCTATATACAAGTAGATTGTCGATAGTTTTTATATGGAATATTTGTATATGATCACATCATGTCTGCTATTCAATAGTCAATGGTCTCATGGGCCCTTAGTTGCATTAATGGTTGCTTGTCTCACGGAGAAATGCCAAAAAGTCATCAGTTATTTTTTGTTATTGTTGACAAAAGATATAAAGGGTGATCCATTTCGAGGTTACCTTTTTTAAACAGAAACATTAAACTGGGCAAAGTTTTTTATCATTCGAAAAAACATTATTTGGTATTTATTTTATGAAGAGTATCTCTTTCAAATGATGGCCGCGACTACGTCCATCCGTTGAGTTCAAATATCGATGATTTGTTCGAGCACTTCGACTGATAACTGGCGAATGACACACGTGATGTTTTGCTCCAAGGCCGAAATTGAAGCAGGATTATCCGCATAGACTTTAAACTTCACATATACTTACAGGAAAAAGTCTAACGGTGTGATATCACAGATCATAGTGTCCAATCTGCCGGTCTAAAACACGGCATTATCTGCTCGCCGATGTGTTCTCTCAATAAATCCATTGATTGACGCGATATTGGGGAAATGACGCCGTTTTGTTGAAACCAAATATCGCCGAGATCACAAATTTCAATTTCAAGCATCAAATAGTCGGTTATTATGGCGCGACGGTCGCCATTAACGGTTACAATCTCACCGGCATCATTTTTGGAGAAATATAAACCGAAACATATTATTTAAAGAACGTGTATTTTCGTAATAAAGTTGAACGAGTTGTAAACGTTGTTCAGTCGTAAATCTTTCCATGATGAAATGCCAAACAATACTGAATAAAAATAACATGGCAGCTTGACAAACTCACGAGCGATCTATCAAAAAAGGCTGTTGAAAAAGTACCTCTATTTGGATCACCCGTTACTTATTTTTTTTTAATTATACCCACAGATTTTATTTCCATTGATATGTACCATATGTGTGAGTGCGTGGACAAATCAATTTGTAACGGTGCGATGCAACTTCGTATGATCTCAAGCCGCCGCCTTGGCGCAAGCGTGGTTAATAAAGCTGGCGCTGCCTGGCAGACAAGTGAACTAAAGCGACTTTATAAATTACCAGCTTCAACACATACTGATTCAGTCAACAGAAAAGTTCACATCTGTTGTTGTTGCCGCTTTTGTGAGCAAGTTTTGTACAGTACAAACGTACAAACCAATGTATTTATACATGACACTAGTGGCGGCACTTTGACTTTGTTCAGCTTTCTTTGACGTGGGTACAAACATCATGTTCTTGCCTTTGTTTCTTTCTTTCCTTTTATTTGGATTTGACTTTTTTACTTTTGTGCTGTTAATATTTTATTGTAAATTTTCAAATTCTTTCACTTATTCAAGTTCATATCATATCTATGAGAAACACTATTTAAATAATACGTCATCTAAAATGCATAGTAACGTATCAGCAAATTTAGTTTACGAATTATTGAAAGGAATTTACATTTTAAACACATCACTTATATGTAGGTATTTCGGAAGGCGAAAGTTCTAGGCAAATTGAATGCCGCAAGTGCTGGCAATCGATTCAGCATATCACAAATTTCATCAATGGGCTTCAAATAGCATCCGTGCATATCGCCAGCAGTGCCATTGCTGCGAAGAGCAGTCTAAGGCTCAGAGAAGCTGGGTATAAAAAAGGTACAAAACAGAGTCACGCTGAAATTTTTTATTCTTCAATTGCATCTCTGAAATCTTGGATCACTGCGTCAGTGCTTGCTACTCGTATTGGCTGTTCCTCCATTTTCGTATAGACGGCGGAAATGTTGAGATTTAAAAGTCGCTGGAGAAGAGGCGCTAGGCGGGAAAGTTAGAGAGTGAGTCTTTCTTGAATTTTCCCTCAAGCTTAGGTATAGACTACCGGACTACTGTAGTTATTTCCAGGCAGAATAGCAGTAGACTTATTTTTTCGAAATTCGGCTTCTCCCAGGGAAATGAACATCACTCGGATCTTGCGAACTATGTGTTCAAAATTATTCAAAGAATATCGTCACCAGACTTGTTTGGGTGGCTCAAAGTTAGTCTTAGTGGAATCGCTGGGAACTACAAAGTAAGAGCAGACACTCGTATGCCGCTCTCAACTCCATTATCATCTTGCATTCTGGCACTGGATCTATGCAATTACCGAAAAACATAACCGAAACTGACATTGGCCACCTCATCAAATTTGGTATCGGTTCAAAATACTTCGTCGACTTATGGGGGTTTTTATGATAAATTTTATAAGAGTTATAGGTATCACAATAGACCTTATGGTATTCTCCAGAAGTGATAACCAGTGAATGTTCCTTTTCTGTCAGCCCCGAATAGCTGAAAGGCTCGGGCATTGTTAACATCTTCAACTAAAAAGTTGAACTTCCTCGAATTACCATAATCCATCAAAAAAATTCGAGTTAGAAAAGGAATGTTTTTTTAAATTTAACTTCGTATTGCGAATTCAAGAGTTCGATTTATGGTGAACTTCAAGTTATAGAAATTTGAGTTATGGAAGTTTAACTACATTTTAATATATTTATGTTTACATATGTATAGTAAATAGATTAATCACATTAGTATTTTTCTTTTATGAATAACACAATTGAAAACCAGCTTCGATCTGAACGTTCATTGCTCCGTCTTTTAGTGAATTTCTTCGCCCGAAGCTATTGCACTTCCTTTTAGACTGCAAGAGGTTAGGTATGGTAGAACTGAAACAATCCGGTGAATGTTCTGAAACTGTAAACAAGTTTTGGAATCCAAAAGTCGAAAAAAATATTATATTTTTCTCATTCTTCTTATTCTTAGAGAAAATCAAAACCGCTACCACCTAGAACTGCTAACTAAAAGATTGGAATTTTCTGAAAAACACAAATTGCTTAATGAAGACTTAAGTTCCGCCTTGTCAGGTGTTAACTAAACTTTGTATTAAAAATATTGGACTTCAGCCCTCATTATTCGACAAAATCGTGAAAGGATCTCTAAATTGGGTATATGGGAGATAGGGGACGCATGTATATAGTTAGGTGTTGTTAGATGAAACAAACAGCTAAGAAATATATAGTATATTGCGAGAGTATAGTAGTACAAATGTAAAAAACGCATTTTCCACGAACTCATCGCCCCGAAACAATAAGTACTCGTACTAAAGTGCAAGCGGCACGCACCAAAGAGACCATTAAATTTGGTTTTTATTTGACAAACGCACTTGAAGCCGAGGGAGCAAGTTTATGAGGGTTAATATTGGTGTTAAAGATGTAGTGAACCGGTAAATGTAAATTAATGTTTATGCATTTGAACCTACATATTTGCGAAAACAGATACATATATGTATGTATCACCACACGTGAACATATGTACATACAGACTAATATGAATGTTGTTGGTGATTTTTACAGATGCTGACTTCAGACACTTGAACTTCAAAGCAAAAACGTTGCCACAACGCAAAGTAAATAGAGACATACAGACGATGGTATCTGCGATGTAAGCTCATGAGTTCGTGCGAGTAATTTGACTAAATGTGTATGTATGTATATTTTTATGTGTAGTTGGTTAGGACAGTGTCATATATTTAGAAGGGTTAAATGTTTGTTGAGAACCTCTTTTTAAGATAAAAGTCTAAGTTTTCCCGGAAGGGAGTTGTCAAAAAAAGTTTACATATTTATTTATTAGATAATGCCTTACGTATGCTGCGCCAACGCCACAAGCCGGGATGAGTACATGCCCAAATATGTATGTATATCCTAAAGATTCCTAATTGTATCCTAAAGCAAATGATCCGAGTCGACTCCGCCACTGGCTCTCTTTACGTATAAACACATTTCGGGTCTAACCACTTATTGCAGCAAAAGAGAGCATAAAGCAGAAAAAATTGCCAAAGCTTTCAAAAACGTAAAACTCCGCAAATAATATTTGAAAATAAAAAAGAAAAATGTCAACTTTCAACAAGGCGGTAAATTACAAAGCAAAGCAAATGGAGTCAAATGTAATGGGGAAACAAAAGCTATGCCAAAAGCGGTCGCATTCAAGTGGTCGCCACTCAAAATTGATGACTGCAGTGTGTTGAAGATATTGCGCACGCGCACCACATATGGTCGACTATGCTGCTGAAAGGGGTCTCCCCAAATGAACTTAAATGTGTTGACATGCATAGACGAAATGGAAATAAGTCAATTATAGAAGTTTGTGTATTTATTTCAAGAATTTTGAAGATAAATGGAAAGCGAATAGACAGACAATTCTTCGAAGTCATAGCCTTAGGTCCTTAAGGGGTTACATGGGTTTCCTCGGGTAGAAATCAGCTTTTTTAAACATTTTTTTTTCATATAAAAATTAAATATTTTTTTACAATTTTTTACTGGTACAACTTCGTCTCGTTGTAAGACAGGATTATCAATAATCACGCCGTCAGGTATTTCTTCGTGTTATAACATAAAGTTATGAAGTACGAAACAAGACGAAATAAAATTTTTTGAATTTCTAAATAATTTAGTATTCTGAACTTCTCTTTTAATACGCCAAATGCTAGCTCCACACAAACGCTGGTCTAACTAAAAATATTTGACCTCAGATAGAAACCCATTATCCTTGTAAGGTACCATCAGATCGTTTCTAAAGGACGCGCTGCATCACTAAGTAAATGCCATGAGAAAATGCCGGAGAAAATGTAATAAGGCCATTTTCATTGGCTCGCTTTAATGTGCTCCAGGATAACCTACGAAGCGTCGCATATTACTATCAGCAACAGCAATGAGTTCTCAGAATCAATACGCACGTCTAGGCCTTCTTAAAATCTTTTGGTCAACAAAAGATATTTTATACACTCAAACACTTTATTTAAAAGGATCTGGGATAGAGAATTGAGCTCTAGACTAGCTTGAACCTCTAGGGGTACCATGTCAACAACACTTCGCTGTTTTTAGCTTAATATGAATTTAATGCAAATTCTTTCAATAAATATCAATAAAACACCTTTAAGGCTGAAAACAAGTTCGCTTAATATGATTATGATTTAATTTATTGCCATCTTCGACTGCAACCGTTCCCAATTACATTAATGAAGCTTTTTAAAGCTGGAAGGCACAATGAAAGTGTTAAATCCAGTTACTTGTCATCACATCTTGCACGGCACGAAAATGCCGCGCCAAGCAGCGACCGCTTTCCACAATGCAACCAACCAGCCACCAAGCAACGATGCGAGCAGTCCCGCTAATTGATGGCGCAAATGAGCTTTTAATGTTGCGGGCGGATGGCAGATTATTTTGTCATTTTTCGAAAAACCACGCAATTAAATATGCAAAAACTCACTTGCAAACGAACATACGTTCGCTCAGAGGCACTCATTTTCATATACTTATTTAAATGCAGCTCTTAAAAAGTTGGATGGAAAATCTTTCTCATTGTCACTATTCAGACCGGTGGCATTACAGCAATAATGCAAAAACTGTAACATGACGTAAACTGTAATTACCATATTCCATTAATGGGATTTATGGTATTCTATTGGTAGTATTTGAAGCTCTTAAGAGCCGTTTGACAAGACGGGTCTGCAGTGGTTTTGTTGCCGTAGATATAAAATCGATTTTGATTTCATCATGACATATTATTATCAATAGTTGTTTTAAGATTTTCGCTCGCTTATTTTTACATATTTATTTTCATTTCAGAAACCAGAAAACATATCTGTTTAATATTTATAATGTGAGTTTTGTTATGAAAAATAAGGATGGAAGTAAACATAAACACAAATGTCGGACACATGTGCTACATTTCGATAAAAAGCCTTTAATGACCTTTTCTTTTATATTTTTCCAGTTGACAATATCCTTTTAAGGAACAGGAGTAATCTGTCATCGTATGACGATCTAAATAATCTAAACAATTTTCTTCATCACTTGTAGAGTCTGGTGACCCTATATCTCAGTAATTTGCAATTGTAAATTTTCCGAAAATTTACCCAGTTGAATTTGGAGACAGTCTAACTGTGTCGTACTCATATCCATATAGATGTTTCCCATTCACTTCCTCTTCTATAATGTACTGATTTCTGAGAATTCGAATAATGATTAATTCATAAACAAGAAAAAACGTTAGCTTCGGCTGCACTGAAGCTTATATACCCTTCACAGGTGCATTTCTTTTAGTAACTATGTGTTCAGTTTGTTTGGAAGCTATATGCTAAAGTAATCCGATCTGAACAATTTCTACCGATATTACATTGTTCGCTTAGAAGTTGGCAGTTATACTTTTGAGAAGATAGAGTGACTCACATTGAAAGTCGGGCAAGCGCAAAACAAAATTTCTACTTATAATAAAACTGTAATGAAAAGAGATATTCAACTCGATCTTTTTTTAAAAAACAACAAAGTTATATATTCAAACTTAATGTATGTAACAAAAACTGTGCTAAGGCCATATTTTGGCCTCACATTGAAAGTCGGGCAAGACGTAAAAGACATAAGTATTTAAAAGTTTGCATACAAAAAAATAATTTTTAGTATTTTGTGGCTCCATCCTTTTGATTTTCTACTGCTTGCAGTCTTCTCGGCATTGATTCAACCAGATTTTTGCACACATTCGGACTAAGCTTGTTCCACTCCTCTTATAAAGCATTTTTCAACTGCTCCTTCTACATCCTGTTCTGCATCCTGCGTCCTAATTCGTCCCACAAATGTTCAATTGCATTGAGGTTCGGGCTTTGTGCTGGAGTTTTGATTACTTTTGGGCAGTTATATAACAACCAACTTCTTACATCAAGCGCCGAATGTTTTGAGTCGTTGTCTTGATAAAACTGAAAGTTGCTTTCAATACCAAGTTTTTGCACGCTTTCTTTCAAATTAGTCTTCAAAATCGCCAAATATACATATTTGTTCATTATGCCATCTATAAAATGTAAATTTCCAACTCCTGAAGCTTCCAATATGAGAATTCTTTATCCATAAATTTTCGAGCGAATTCAAGTCGATCATGTTAATTTTTTTTGCTAATTAGGGGCTTTTTTCTTGCTACTCGACCATGTAACTCATTTTTTCGTAATAATCTTCTTATAGTTTCTGGGTTAACCTTAGTACCAGAAGATTTTTCGATCATTGCAGCTAGTTTGGGTGCAGAAGTAAAAGGCCTTTGTTTGTTTCTCTTAAAATAAAGTTCTCATCTCTGGTTGATAATTTCTTAGGTTTGTTCTCGCGCTGCTTATTTGAAACCAATCCATTTCGGTTATATCTAGTAATAATATCGTGAACTGTGGACTTGCTTTTCTTCACAAAATTTGCTATTTAACGCTCCGTTTTTGCTTGTAAATGGTGATGTATGACTAAATTGCGCTCAACCAAAGTAGACTGTTTAATTTTTCGCGACATTTTAAAAAAATACTCACTTAAACTTCACTGACTGGCTTACGATATTCAAATGACAAATCTTCAGGCTTATAGTGAAGTTTCGAATAGATATAACGGAACATTTACCGTTACATTTTCTAGAAATACAGTTTGCCCGACTTTCAATGTGAGGCGAAAAAGTGGCCTTAGTACAGTTTTTGTTACATGCGTTAAGTTTTATGTTACTTTGAATATATAATTTTGTTGTTTTTTAACAATAAGACTTTATTTAATAAAATAAAAAAAGATTGAGTTGAATATCTCTTATTATTACAGTTTTATTATAAGTAGAAGTTTTGTTTTGCGCCTGCCCGACTTTCAATGTGAGTCACTGTACATTGTCAAATGTGAAAGTTTTCCATACAAGAACTTGATTCCGATCGTTCAGTATGTATGGCAGCTATATATTATAATGGTCCGATATCGGCAGTTCCGACAAATGAGCAGATTCTTGAAGAGAAAATGACGTTTGCAAAATTTCAAAACGATATCTTAAAAACTGATGGATTAGTTCGTATATATACAGACGGACAGACAGACGGACATGGCTAAATCGACTCAACTCAACATATTGATCATTTATATAGTAGTACCCAACGATTACCCTCCTCCCGCCCAACCGACGCGAGGGGCGCAATCCGCGAACGAGCGGAATTAGCCGAGTCATAAAAGGCGAGAGAGTTTTAAGCGTTGCGATCTTAAGCTGCTTAGCTAGAGAAACACAAATTTCAGCAGCCAAAATTAAGAATTAAATTAAAGTTTATAATTTTTAAATGTTACTTGTTGAGAGTAGATAAAATAATTTTTTTAATGGTAAAGAGTGAGTTTGTTAGATCAAATGTGCTGGAATGAGAATTGAAATCATGACACATACGGCGAAATGGTTCATTTAACTCAAAATTTGTTCTAGAAAATTTTAAAAGTAAGGGTCTAAACTGCCTGGTAGAACGTTAAAATTAATATCAGATAAGAGAGATGGGCTGCAGACTGACCTATTCATTAGTTTTACAAGAAATTTGTCGGGAGATTTATAAGTTTTAAGCGGTTAGTGTAAGTGATTTAAGGCAAAAAGTAAAAATTGTTTTTGAACGGACTCTAACTTATCTGAATGGACTTGGTAACTAGGGTTCCAAACCACAGAAGCATACTCTAATATAGGCCTCACCAGAGATGTAAAAAGAATTTTTGTGGTAAGCGGATCTCTAAATTCTTTAGACCAACGTTTTGGAGGATGGAGTCATGTGTAGAAGTTCACGCAAGTGAGGAAAGTTCTCTGATCGCCTTTCACTTGGGAGTGGCCAGAAACGATTCTTTTACATATGACTCAAGCAGCTCACGACTTCCGGTCCTTGACCAAGTATCCTCTGGGTAGCCAAAGAACATCCGTTTGGAGGCGAGCTAAAGTGAGAAGGGGAA